>NC_091303.1:26226769-26281769 GCF_038502225.1 Cherax quadricarinatus | reverse complement strand
GAAGAGAAGACACTTAAGTGCACAGCAAGCTTTTTGTTGTAGCAACATCTCGCTCCAGGTAGTTTGATAATGCATCTTTGTATCCGAAACTGATACTGTTGCAATAACAAAGACGTGTTTTTATTTCAGAGTATGAATTTCGTTGTTGAATTACATACGAGGTGAAAACTGCTCTACAATTAAGGAAACACAGTAAATGAAGTTGGGTGGCTGTCCAAGCAGTGTTCTGGTTCACAACCCTCATCCCGATTTTTGTCTCGAATAATCAACAGTGGTATTGAAGGGTCAAGGTAGATCTCGTCTCTCATGTTTGGAGATAATTTTATAAAGTTATGCCGCTGGGGTCTCATGGGGGCCCATGCTAATGTTTCTAGTGCGTTGATAGACCTAGTTGGAAAGTCTTATTGTAGTTTTTGAGGTGCAATAGTTAAGCGCTTCAGCTTGATAGTTTTTGGGCCACTTTCAGTGGGTTCCTTGGGTTATTTATAATTGCTGATAAGGATATCTTGAATCAGTGTTGTAGTTTATCGAAGGAGGGAAAACACTCAGTTCTTAGGTGTGCGAAACAGACGTCCAGACTTGAAAAGTAACTGTGCGAAAGACTAGAAATGATACTATGATTTAAGACTCCATAATATAGTCATGGGAGGTTTAACTACAGCCAAAATGAGTAGAACTCTGCCTGAGAATCAAGAGGTTTAATTTCTAAAAGTAGTCCAAGACACGACTGGCCCAGGATGGGGATGTAGGAGTAGGAAAATTCTCGAAACACATCAAAGGTATATCATACGTACGACTTTTTTCTGAGGCAGTATATAAGTGAAGTAGCTGGAGGAAAACAAACTCGACCTAGTTCTAGGGAGGAAGTTGCAGTCACTGATAACATAATATTGAAAAATAAATGAACATTGCAGCAGTGCTTAATGGTTCGTGCTAGAAAGAGTAAAAAGGTATTGTACCATGACTGGAATAATACACAGATAACCCACACACAGACAAACTTATGACGACGTTTCTGTCCGATCTGGACCATTAACTAGTCGTACAGAAGAACGAAGGGAAGGGAGCCAGAATATATACAAGAGGGGGGGGAGATGAGGTTAACGAGAGAAAGGAATAGTATTAAAGTGGTAATAGTAGTAGTAGTGTACGTAGTAGTAGTAGTAGTAGTGTACGTAGTAGTAGTAGTAGTAGTGTACGTAGTAGTAGTAGTGTACGTAGTAGTAGTAGTAGTAGTGTACGTAGTAGTAGTAAAAAAAAGTAATACATCATTGGTGGAGGTGGCAATAAGAAGGTGGTGATAAGAAAGAAGGGAAACAGGGTGGAGACTTAGGGAAGGGGTAGTAATAGTGGATGTAGTCTAAGAACCAGAGAAAAGAGGAGCTTTGCAGGAGAGCTGATTGCCCACGAAGGTAGGACCAAATCCCAGTAGGACAAAACCCCATAGTACAGAACCCACTTAGGCAGAAAATGGGAAAGGCAAAGAAAATGCAGGAAAAGAGAAGAGGTAAGGAGAGAAGATAATAAAGATCAAGTTACGTTACGAGTCTTCTGAAGTTTGGAGCATTTGATAGTTTAATGAGAACGGAAGGCATCTACAGAGACGAAGTCAGGACTGAGATTCGTATTAGGAAAGTTGTGTATAATGGATGCGTCAACTAAACGGGATCTGTGAAGGCTAGACTACCAGTAAATGTGAAAGTAGAGGACCAGTTAATAGGATGACTGAGATCTCTAAGACAGAAAAGAACATTATTAATATCGGGAAGTCTTAACACACTTGTGTTCTTCAAGGCTATCAGAAAGAGAGCGGCCAGTTTCTCCAAAGCATTGGAGAAGACAAGAGGAGCAGGAAATGCAGTAGACTCCATTTCCTGCTCTTGGCAAGAGGAGAGGTACGCACTAGATTACTACGAAGGGCATTAGTTTGGCGAAAAGCAAGTTTGAGGTCTAAGGAACGGAGAGAGTTATTAAGATTAGGGAAACTGGAAATATAGGGAAGGCAAAGAACAGGAGTAGAGAGTTTGGGAGAGAAGCATGTGAGTAAACAAAGTTTATAAAATAGTAAGGATAGCCAAGACGAGAGAACGAATTTCGTAAGGTAGAAATTTCCGGGTCAAGAAACTAAGGGTCAAAGATGCGGAGGACACGAAGGTGAGTAATAAGATCACTTTTCTTGACAGAGGAAGTATGGTAAGAAAAGTAGTGAACGTACATGTCACTGTGCATTGGCTTGTGATAAACAAGAAAAGAAAACCCTGTGGCCGAGCGATGAACATGTACATCCAGGAAAGAAGCAAAGAGTTGAATTCCCATTCAGCTTTGATCTTGATATAAGGAACAAGAGTGTTAAGTACATCAACAAGAGGTTGACCAGTGAGGAGAAACATCATCTACATAACGAAGCTTGAGACAAAGTTTGTTACACATGTTATATTTACGACTAATTATTTTCCCTTATATTTCCGCTTAAACTAAACTTATGTTGTGTCATTGTGACTTAACTAGGCTCCTCAAGGAAGGTTCCTCGACGTCGGTGAGGAGCTTAGGATCCAGCGAATAAAATTCAGTATTTTTATTTTTTTGGGTCACGATTTCACTGGCCCTTACGAGTTTAGCGTTCCCCATAAATGTATTGTGAGTAACATAATTTTTGCCGTTATTAAAGGCTTTTCTCTTTGATATTTATTATTATTAGTCACAAGAAAGAGGTAAACCGGTATGCGTTATGCAGCGCCAGGTGTAAACATGAAGGTAAAGCTGGAGTGACAAGTAACGTTGTCTGTTACAGTTTACATGAAGAACATAGACGAGGGAATAAATAGTGATCCATTTTGAGCAGCAACACAAGCACATAAAAGATAGCAAATAATGATGATGAGGTCATTAGTAAGCTCCAGGATGACTTAGAGAAATTATATAATGTTATGTCTTAGTGGTTCTGGGGATTATCTTGCCCACGGTGCAGGCTCCAACCTGCCTTCTGCCTTAGAATAAAATTATAGGATTAAGAACTATTAAGTAACACTTAGGAAAATAGGGGTATGTGTATACCGAATATAAATAGAAGTTTGTAAGATTCAACTGTCATATTAGATGTTAATGAGACAGAAAGAAGAGATAAGCTTTGCTGCCCGAGTGCAAAAAAAATTAATAAAGTTCCATTTCACACTCATTTGACAAGATGGTGGTAGTTCACTATATTAACAAATGCAATCTAACATCCCAGAAATATAAGGTCTTATGCTTGGTGCAAGATTTATATTACTGCATCTTGGGAAGTCAGGTGTCTGTTGCAAGGAAATATCTGACATTATTGAAACACTGTAACCAAACCGGATAACATATACGTAGGAGCTCTGGTTTATAGGAATCTAAAGTCAAGGCAGCAGTACATAAATACTTAAAATAAAGCAAGTAATTGGTGGGTTTCGTATCATGGAGTACAAGAGACTGATGACTCAAGGTAATACTGCAGCTCTATCTGTCTAATTGATAAGTAAGATATATGCAACATTTAGGTATTTATTCCGAAATGTTTCGCCTACTCAGTAAGCTTCTTCAATTGAATACAGAGGAGGTAGTGGAGGCGATGTAATCAGTCCGTCACCCTCGTAGTAGTAGTATTGATGTGGTCAGTCCATCAGCCTGGAGAAAAGTTCAGCTCCATAGTCTGGAACAATCTGAAGCTAATACATCAAAATGGGAATTTATATTGTGGCATAAGTGAGGCTTCTGCTGCCTCTGTATTCGACTGAGGAAGCCTATTGTGTAGGCGAAACGATGCTGTAGCAATCCTGGGTAGGTCCCTGTCAAATCTAATCTAACGACATCTTGATACAGTGGACATCGTCGACAGCTTTACTGTTGACCACTAATTGAGAAAGGTTAGATTTGCTAGTCTTTCAGTTGTTACATTCTTCTGCTAGTGAGCCAGACCTCTTCTGTTGTCTTCAAGATTTTCTGCGCCTCACCTAAGCCATTATATAAGTGTCCGTTCTGATGCTTCAGCTTTACATTGCTTCAGACTCTGGAGCATAACGCTTCTCCAGGCTGAGGGACTGACCACCGCAAAACTTATTCGATGGTGACGGACTGATGACATCGTTTCTAAACTTCCACTGCTTCCGCTGCCTCCTCTGTTCGTTAGGTAAATGGATATAGATGCAACTATTGTAACATTTTATTGTGGCAACGTGTCGCTGTCCAGAGCTGCGTAGTTATGGTCACCGTATTCCCTTCTTGCTGATGGATCCTCCCTTAATCCTGACTCATTGACTTCTTGACAACAACTGACTTACTCCACAAACTCTGATGACGATACCTTTCGCACTCCCCTCAGCCTTTTCTACTTCAATCTCTTGCTACCCTTTACCCCTGCACTATCCACTGCCCCGCTGTTCTCCGTAACCTACTAACTATCCCTCTCCCTGACTCAAGAAATCGTAATGACACGATTGCAAATAAACCATACCCCCGGCCGGGATTGACCGCGGGTTCAATCCCGGCCGGGGGTATGGTTTATCCTTCTCCCTTTTGCCACCTGATACCCCCGCTTCCTTCCTGCCCTGCAGCGCTGTATAGCCCTTGTGGTTTAGCACTTCTTTTTGATCATAATAATAATAATGGTCACCGTATGACAGAATGGACATAAATGTGTCGGAAAACTTGCCTACCAGGATAGACTAAGGGCACTGAATTTGCACTCTCTACAAAGGTGTAGAATTAGGGGGGTATGATTGAGGTATATAAATGGAAAACATATATAAATAAAAGAGATGTAAATAACGTGCTAAAATATCTAACCAAGACAGAACTCATGGCAGTGGGTTCAGGCTGGAAAAAATTAGATGTAGAAAGGATATAGGAAAGTATTTCCTTTTTTTTATTTTTTAGTAATAGAGTTGTTGATGAGGGGAACAAACTCTTGAGTAGCGTCATTGAAGCGAGAACCTTGTGCAGCTTAAAAATAAGACAAGTACTGAATATAAATAGTTTAGAAAACCGACAAGCTGATGAAAGAGACGTATAACACCTGGGTATCCTTACTGTGGAAACGTGTTGCCAACAAGTGGCTTCCACAGTCCAGTACAGAGATGGATAGTAAAAGATGAGAAGGTTAGAGAAGTACACGAGTTGTAGATAATGGTTTGGAGAACCAAGAAGTACATAAGTGGGAGAGAGTTGGCCTTGCCTAGCATGGACCAGTAGGCCTGCAGCAGTGCTCCTTCCTTCTTATGTTTCATCTTAGTTCAGCCTAAATATAGTTAACACTGGGTACTAATAAAAATATTAACTTCGTAATATTCAGAATTATTTTTTTGCCGAGTTTCACAACAAAGACGAAAGATTTTTGCCTCAGTGACTTAAAGAGCCCAAACATTGACGTGTCCCTGGGAAAGAGTGAGCCAGGTGGCCCTAGAGACGAGCATTACAGTTGAAGAGTGAGACACACATGCAACATTTGCACATGTCTCACTCTCAGCTTGTATTATGTACCACTTTTATCAAGTTATTCAGTGCATGACAGGACGTGTGTGTGTACTCAACTAATTGTAGTTACAGGGGTCGATTCATAGCTCCTGGCCCCGCCTCTTCACCGGTCGCCACTAGGTCCTCTCTCCCTGCTCCATGAGCTGTATCATATCTCTTAAAGCTATGTATGGTATCTGCCTCCACTACCTTACTTTCCAGACTATTCCACTTCCTGGCTGAAGAAATACTTCCTATATTAGGAAGAAATACTTCCTAACATCTGAGTCTTCAACTTCCAATTGTGACTCCTTGTTGTTGTGTCCCATTTCTGGAATATCCTGTCTCTGTCCACTTTGTCGATTCTTCTCAGTATTTTATGTTATCATGTCCTTCCTGTCCCTACTGTCCTCCAGTGTCGTCAGGTCGAGTTCTCTTAATCTCTCCTCGTAGGACATGCCCTTTAGCTTCGGGACTAGTCTCATTGCAGATCTTTGCACTTTCAATAGTTTCCTGACGTGCTTCGCCAGGTGAGGGTTCCAAACTGGAGCTGCATATTCCAATATGGGCCTGACGTACACGGTGTACAGGGACCGGAACGACTCCTTACTGAAATGCCGGAATGCTATTCTTAGGTTCGCTAGTCGCCCATATGCTTTTGCAGTTAACATGATTCACGAAACGTAATGAGACGATTGCAAACAAACCATACCACGGGTGGGGTTTGAACCCGCGGTCAGAGAGTCTCAAAACTCCATACCGTGGGTTCAAACCCCACCCGTGGTATGGTTTGCTTATGCAGTTATTTAGCTGATATGCGCTCAGATGTACTCGGTATTATACACACACCAAGATCTTTTTTCTTGAGTGAGGTTTGTAGTCTTTGGCCCCCTAGACTGTCCTCTGCGGTCTTCTTTGCCTTTCCCCGATCTTCATGCACTTGGTGGGGTTGGACTCCAGGATGCAGTTGCTGGACCAGGCCTGCAGCCTGTCCAGATTCCTGCCTTATCCTCCTCGGACTGAATTATCCTCATTAATTTCACATCGTCTGCAAACAGGGACATTTCTGAGTCTATTCCTTACGTCATGTCATTCACATACACAAGAAACAGCACCGGTCCGAGTGGAACCCCGCTCGTCACAGGCTCCCACTCTGACACCTCATCATGTACCATGACTCGCCGCTGTCTTCCCGTCTGGTATTCTCAGATCCACTGCAGCGTCTTTCTTTCCTGTTATACCTGCCTGGTTCTCCAGCTTTTACACTAGTGTGTACTCACCTAATTTTGGTTGCAGGGGTCGAGACTCAGCTCCTGGTGTGTGTGTGTGTGTGTGTGTGTGTGTGTGTGTGTGTGTGTGTGTGTGTGTGTGTGTGTGTCCTCTTGCCTCTCCCAAGTTTAATATTAGCAATACCGACAGTAAGATGCTTAGGTATGTATACATGGTATTAATACTTATAAGGCACAGATTGTGTGCCACAAGTGGATACAGTGAAAGGCATCCACTGCATTATACACGTAATGTCTTAGTGGACAGTTTTTGAAAGTGAGGAAAGCACAGGTGGGGAAAGTGGTGTGACTGCCGTATGGTGAAACTTTCTGAACAACCTGCCTCAGTAACACACACTGTCTCCACTCTCTTTATTACTAGACACTTTATTACTGTACACCCTCTTTAGTGCTGCACTTCCTCTTTATTACAACACTCCCTTTTTATTACAGCACTCACTCTATTACAGTACTCCTTTTTTATTACAGAACTCACTCTATTACAGTACTCCCTTTTTATTACAGAACTCACTCTATTACAGTACTCCCTTTTTATTACAGAACTCACTCTATTACAGTACTCCCTTTTTATTACAGAACTCACTCTATTACAGTACTCCCTTTTTATTACAGAACTCACTCTATTACAGTACTCCCTTTTTATTACATCACTCACTCTATTACAGTACTCCCTTTTTATTACAGAACTCACTCTATTACAGTACTCCCTTTTTATTACAGAACTCACTCTATTACAGTACTCCCTTTTTATTACAGAACTCACTCTATTACAGTACTCCCTTTTTATTACAGCACTCACTCTATTACAGTACTCCCTTTTTATTACAGCACTCACTCTATTACAGTACTCCCTTTTTATTACAGCACTCCTTTTTTTATTAAAAAACAATTTATACCCTCAATGTCACTAGACAACCTCTCTATTATCACACACCTTTACTACCACACACCCTCTTTACTACACACCCTCTTTACTACACACCCTCTTTACTACTACACACCCTCTTTACTACTACACACCCTCTTTACTACTACACACCCTCTTTACTACTACACACACTCTTTACTACTACACACACTCTTTACTACTACACACCCTCTTTATTACTACACACCCTCTTTACTACACACCCTCTTTACTACTACACACCCTCTTTACTACACACCCTCTTTACTACACACCCTCTTTACTACTACACACCCTCTTTACTACTACACACACTCTTTACTACTACACACCCTCTTTATTACTACACACCCTCTTTACTACACACCCTCTTTACTACACACCCTCTTTACTACCACACACCCTCTTTACTACACACCCTCTTTACTACTACACACCCTCTTTACTACTACACACACTCTTTACTACTACACACCCTCTTTACTACTACACACCCTCTTTACTACTACACACCCTCTTTACTACTACACACACTCTTTACTACACACACTCTTTACTACTACACACACTCTTTACTACTACACACACTCTTTACTGCTACACACCCTCTTTACTACTACACACCCTCTTTACTACTACACACCCTCTTTACTACTACACACCCTCTTTACTACTACACACCCTCTTTACTACTACACACACTCTTTACTGCTACACACCCTCTTTACTACTACACACCCTCTTTACTACTACACTCTTTACTACTACACTCTTTACTACTACACTCTTTACTACTACACACACTCTTTACTACTACACACACTCTTTACTACTACACACACTCTTTACTGCTACACACCCTCTTTACTACTACACACCCTCTTTACTACTACACACCCTCTTTACTACTACACACCCTCTTTACTACTACACACCCTCTTTACTACTACACACTCTTTACTGCTACACACCCTCTTTACTACTACACACCCTCTTTACTACTACACTCTTTACTACTACACTCTTTACTACTACACTCTTTACTACTACACACACTCTTTACTACTACACACACTCTTTACTACTACACACCCTCTTTACTACTACACTCTTTACTACTACACTCTTTACTACTACACACACTCTTTACTACTACACACACTCTTTACTACTACACCCTCTTTACTACTACACACCCTCTTTACTACTACACTCTTTACTACTGCACACCCTCTTTACTACTACAGTCTTTACTACTACACACCCTCTTTACTACTACACACCCTCTTTACTACTACACACACTCTTTACTACTACACACACTCTTTACTACTACACACACTCTTTACTACTACACACACTCTTTACTACACACCCTCTTTACTACTACACTCTTTACTACTACACACTCCCTTTACTACTACACACACTCTTTACTACTACACACACTCTTTACTACTACACACCCTCTTTACTACTACACACACTCTTTACTACTACACTCTTTACTACTACACACACTCTTTACTACTACACACCCTCTTTACTGCTGCACACCCTCATTACTACCACACCCTCTTTACTACCACACACCCTCTTTACTACCACACACACTCTTTACTACTACACACCCTCTTTACTACTACACACACTCTTTACTACTACACACCCCCTTTACTACTACACACACTCTTTACTACTACACACACTCTTTACTACTACACACACTCTTTACTACTACACACCCCCTTTACTACTACACACACTCTTTACTACTACACACCCTCTTTACTACTACACACTTTCTTTAGTACTACACACACTCTTTACTACTACACACACTCTTTACTACTACACACCCCCTTTACTACTACACACACTCTTTACTACTACACACACTCTTTACTATACACCCTCTTTACTACTACACTGTTTACTACTTCACTCTTTATTACCACACACCCTCTTTATTACCACATAACCTATTTATTACCACATACCCTCTTTATTACCACACTCCCTCTTTATTACCACACACCCTCTTTATTACCACACTCTATTACTACACACCTCTTTACTACTACACACACTCTTTATTACCACACACCCTCTTTATTACCACACACCCTCTTTATTTCCACACACCCTCTTTATTACCACACACCCTCTTTATTACCACACACCCTCTTTATTACCACACACCCTCTTTATTACCACACACCCTCTTTATTACCACACACCCTCTTTATTTCCACACACCCTCTTTATCACCACACACCATCTTTACTAATACACTCTTTACTACTACACACCCTCTTTACTACTACACACCCTCTTTACTACTACTACACACTCTTTACTGCTACACACCCTCTTTACTACTACACACCCTCTTTACTACTACACACTCTTTACTACTAAACACACTCTTTACTACACACCCCCTTTACTACTACACACACTCTTTGCTACTACACACACTCTTTACTACACACCCTCTTTACTACTACACACACTCTTTACTACACGCCCTCTTTACTACTACACCCTCTCTTTACTACTACACACACTCTTTACTACACACCATCTTTACTACTACACACACTCTTTACTACACACCCTCTTTACTACTACACACACTCTTTACTACACGCCCTCTTTACTACTACACCCTCTCTTTACTACTACACACACTCTTTACTACACACCCTCTTTACTACTACACACACTCTTTACTACACGCCCTCTTTACCACTACACACCCTCTTTACTACTACACTCTTTACTACTACACACACTCTTTACTACTACACTCTTTACTATTGCACACACTCTTTACTACACACCCTCTTTACTACTACACACACTCTTTACTACACGCCCTCTTTACTACTACACACCCTCTTTACTACTACACTCTTTACTACTACACACCCTCTTTACTACTACACACCCTCTTTGCTACTACACACACTACTACACACCCTCTTTACTACTACACATCCTCTTTGCTACTACACACACTACTACACACCCTCTTTACTACTACACTCTTTACTACTACACAGTCTTTACTACTACACACCCTCTTTGCTACACACCCTCTTTACTGTTGCACACCCTCTTTACTACCACACCCTCTTTACTACCACACACACTCTTTACTACCACACCCTCTTTACTACCACACACACTCTTTACTACTACACACACTCTTTACTACCACACACACTCTTTACTACTACACACCCTCTTTACTATTACACACCCTCTTTACTACTACACACCCTCTTTGCTACACACCCTCTTTACTGCTGCACACCCTCTTTACTACCACACACCCTCTTTACTACCACACACACTACTACCACACACCCTCTTTACTACTACACACCCTCTTTACTACTACACACCCTCTTTACTACTACACACCCTCTTTACTACTACACACCCTCTTTACTACTACACACACTCTTTACTACTACACACACTCTTTACTACTACACACCCTCTTTACTACTACACACCCTCTTTACTACTACACACACTCTTTACTACACACCCTCTTTACTACTACACACCCTCTTTACTACTACACACCCTCTTTACTACTACACACCCTCTTTACTACTACACACCCTCTTTACTACTACACACACTCTTTACTACTACACACCCCCTTTACTACTACACACTCTTTACTACTACACACACTCTTTACTACTACACACACTCTTTACTACTACACACCCTCTTTACTACTACACACCCTCTTTGCTACACACCCTCTTTACTACTACACACACTCTTTACTACTACTACACCCACTCTTTACTGCTGCACACCCTCTTTACTACCACACACCCTCTTTACTACCACACACACACTCTTTACTACCACCCTCTTTACTACTACACACCCTCTTTACTACCACACACTCTCTTTACTACCACACACCCTCTTTACTACCACACACCCTCTTTACTACCACACACCCTTTTTACTACCACACACCCTCTTTACTACCACACACACCCTCTTTACTACCACACACCCTCTTTACTATACACCCTCTTTACTACCACACACCCTCTTTACTACCACACACCCTCTTTACTACCAAACACCCTCTTTACTACCACACACCCTCTTTACTACACACCCTCTTTACTACCACACACCCTCTTTACTACCATACACCCTCTTTACTTCCACACACCCTCTTTACTACCAGACACCCTCTTTATTACTACACACCCTCTTTTTTTCCACACACCCTCACTACTACACACCCTCATTATTACCACACACCCTCATTATTACCACACACCCTCTTTATTACCATTCATCCTCTTTATTACTACACACCCACTTTATTAACACAAAAACTCTTGTGTTCTACAGTACTTGTGTTGCAGAACCAGCTAGGATCCCTGGCAGTGTGTTCTACAGTACTTGGGTTGCAGAACCAGCTAGGATCCCTGGCAGTGTGTTCTACAGTACTTGTGTTGCAGAACCAGCTAGGATCCCTGGCAGTGTGTTCTACAGTACTTGTGTTGCAGAACCAGCTAGGATCCCTGGCAGTGTGTTCTACAGTACTTGTGTTGCAGAACCAGCTAGGATCCCTGGCAGTGTGTTCTACAGTACTTGTGTTGCAGAACCAGCTAGGATCCCTGGCAGTGTGTTCTACAGTACTTGTGTTGCAGAACCAGCTAGGATCCCTGGCAGTTCATTCACGAGAAAACTTTTTAACTAGATAGCAGCTGAAGTGGAAATGGTAAAAAAGATAGCAAATGGAGTGGAAGTTGTCAAGAAGATAGCAGCTGGAGTGGAAGTTGTCAACAAGATAGCAGATGGAGTGGAAGTTGTCAACAAGATAGCAGATGGAGTGGAAGTTGTCAACAAGATAGCAGCTGAAGTGAAGCCAACAAGATAGCAGCTGGAGTGGAAGTTGCCAACAAGATAGCAGATGGAGTGGAAGTTGTCAACAGGATAGCAGATGGAGTGGAAGTTTTCAAGAAGATAGCTGAAGTGAAGCCAACAAGATAGCAGCTGGAGGAGTGGAAGTTGTCAACAAGATAGCAGCTGGAGTGGAATTTTTCAACAAGATAGCAGATGGAGTGGAAGTTGTCAACAGGATAGCAGATGGAGTGGAAGTTTTCAAGAAGATAGCTGAAGTGAAGCCAACAAGATAGCAGCTGGAGTGGAAGTTGTCAACAGGATAGCAGCTGGAGTGGAAGTTGTCAACAAGATAGCAGATGGAGTGGAAGTTGTCAACAAGATAGCAGATGGAGTGGAAGTTGTCAACAGGATAGCAGATGGAGTGGAAGTTGTCAACAAGATAGCAGCTGGAGTGGAAGTTGTCAACAGGATAGCAGCTGGAGTGGAAGTTGTCAACAGGATAGCAGCTGGAGTGGAAGTTTTCAACAAGATAGCAGATGGAGTGGAAGTTGTCAACAGGATAGCAGCTGGAGTGGAAGTTGTCAACAGGATAGCAGCTGGAGTGGAAGTTGTCAACAGGATAGCAGCTGGAGTGGAAGTTGTCAACAGGATAGCAGCTGGAGTGGAAGTTGTCAACAAGATAGCAGCTGAAGTGGAGGTATTCACCAAATTATGTGGATATCTTTCATTATGCCCCTAATATCCATGGTATGAGAGTGGTGACGACGCTACAGCGTCACACTGTAGGTCAAGGGACTGGATCCCAACATGTTTACTAAACAAATTACGACAGTAATGAGCTGTTTACGAGAATAATGTATTCAGTTGTTAGTGGTGGCACGATACCAAAATATTTGCCGATATCGATACCATCAAACTTAGGAGATAACCACCAATACCGATACCAAACCTGTACTTTGGCCCACACATCCTTGATAAATTAGACACGTGCTAAACTTCCTCAATAAAGATACCCAAGTGTTTTGCACATGTGTCTAATTTGTCAACTTGTCGGTTCTCTGAACTATTCATCTACACACATCTTGCCATTCATAGTAGTAGTAAGTGGTTATTGACAGTGAATTCAGTCATGTAAGCATTACCGTGAAGCATATTCACTGTTTACTAATGATCCGCACGTAGGAGAGGAAGCCTGGGACGACGTTGAGGTCCGTCCTAGACAATTGTCAAGTCACAACTGAACGCGAAATTAACAGAGAAGACTTAAAGATAGGTAATTTTAATAGAGCGAAATATTGTCCCAATGAAGGCTTGTTGGGTAGCTTTGTCTTCATACATGTTAGTAATACACAACAACAGTCTTCATACATGTTAGTAATAACAACAGTGTTCATATATGTTAGTAATACACAACAACAGTCTTCATACATGTTAGTAATACACAACAACAGTCTTCATACATGTTAGTAATACACAACAACAGTCTTCATACATGTTAGTAATACACAACAACAGTCTTCATACATGTTAGTAATACACAACAACAGTCTTCATACATGTTAGTAATACACAACAACAGTCTTCATACATGTTAGTAATACACAACAACAGTCTTCATACATGTTAGTAATACACAACAACAGTCTTCATACATGTTAGTAATACACAACAACAGTCTTCATACATGTTAGTAATACACAACAACAGTCTTCATACATGTTAGTAATACACAACAACAGTCTTCATACATGTTAGTAATACACAACAACAGTCTTCATACATGTTAGTAATACATAACAACAGTGTTCATACGTGTTAATAATACGCAACAATAATCTTCATACATGTTAGTAATACATAACATCTAAAGTAAAGAGTCATTGAGGACACTGTGCACCGTGTACGTCAGCCTCATGTTAGAACATGCAGCACCGGTATGGAACCCACACCTGGTCAAGCACGTCGAGAAATTAAAGAAAGTGCAGAGCTTTGCAGCAAGACTAGTCCCGGATTTAAGGGGTATGTCCTACAAGGAGAAGTTAAGGGAAATCAACCTGACGACGCTGGGGGACTGGAGGGACAGGGAGGATATGATAACGACATATAAAATACCGAGAGGAATTGACAAGATGGATAGGGACAGGATGTTTCAGAGATGGGACACAGCAACAAGGGGTCACAACTGGAAGTTGAAAACTCAGATGAGTCACATGGATGTTAGGAAGTATTTCTTCAGTCACAGAGTTGTCAGAAAGCAGAACAATCTGGAGAATGATGCAGTGGAGGCAGAATCCATACATAGCTTAAAATATGTTCTTATGTTCTTAAAAGAGAGGTACGCCAAGGCTCTTAGAGCAGGGAGAGTGTGGACCTAGTATCGACCAGCGACGAGGCGGGGCCAGGAGCTGTGACTCGACCCCTTCAACCACAAATAGGTGAGTACGTACACACACACACACACACACACACACACACACACACACACACACACACACACACAGTCAAGCACGTCAAGAAATTAGAGAAAGTGTTAAAGTTTGCAACAAGGCTAGTTCCAGAGCTAAGGGGAATGTCACACGAAGAAAGGTTAAGGGAAATCGGTCTAACGACACTGGAGGACAGGAGGGTCAGGGGAAATATGATAACGAGATATAAAATACTGAAAGGAATATATAAGGTGAGCAGAGACAGGATGTTCCAGAGATGGGACACAGAAACAAGAGGTCACAATTTGAAGTTGAAGACTCAGATGAGTCAAAGAGATGTTAGGAAGTATTTCTTTAGTCATTGAGCTGTCAGGAAGTGGAACAGTCTGGCAGGTAATGTAGTGGACGCAGGAACCATACATAATTTTAAGACGAGGTATGATAAAGCTCATGGAGCAGGGAGAGAGAGGACCTAGTAGCGATCGTTGAAGAGGCGGGGCCAGGAGCTATGTCTCGACCCCTGCAGCCACAGATAGGTGAGTGCACACTTACCTGACTACCTTCCTTCCTTCCTTCCTTCCTTCCTTCCTTCCTTCCTACCTACCTACCTACCTACCTACCTACCTACCTACCTACCTACCTACCTACCTACCTACCTACCTACCTACCTACCTACCTACCTAACCTAACCTAACCTAACCTTACCTACCCTACCTACCCTACCTACCCTACCTACCTACCCTACCTACCCTACCTACCCTACCTACCTACCCTACCTACCTACCCTACCTACCTACCCTACCTACCTACCTTACCTACCTACCTACCTACCTTACCTACCTACCTACCTACCTACCTACCTACCTACCTACCTACCTACCTACCTACCTACCTACCTACCTACCTACCTTACCTAACTACCGTACCTGCCTGCCTACCTACCGTACCTACCTACCTACCCTACCTACGTAACTACCCTACCTACCTACCCTGCCTACCTACCCTACCTACCTACCCTACCTACCTACCCTACCTACTTACCCTACCTACCTACCTACCTACCTACCTGCCAGCCTACCTACCTACCTACCTGCCAGCCTACCTACCTACCTACCTACCTACCTACCTACCTACCTACCTACCTACCTACCTACCTACCTACCTACCTACCTACCTACCTTAGGACCTCGGGGACGTTTTAGTAAAGTTTTTGCTGGTAACAATGTAGTGTTTTTGTTGTTGAGAGTTATTTGTACTTAAGTTTGATAGTGTTTATGTAATTATATTTTAGTTTTGAGGTTTAGTGTTATCTGTGGCGTGTATAACCTCATCTGTGGCGTGTATAACCTCATCTGTGGCGTGTATAACCTCATCTGTGGCGTGTATAACCTCATCTGTGGCGTGTATAACCTCATCTGTGGCGTGTATACCCTCATCTGTGGTGCGTATACCTTTATCTTTGGTGGTGTGTATACCCATGTGTGGTGTGTATACCCTTATCTGTGGCGTGTATACCACCCTCATCTGTGATGAGTATACCCTTATCTGTCGTGTGCATACCTTTATCTGTGGTATGTATACCTCTGGCTGTTGTGTGTATACCTATAGTTGTGTATATTCTTGAATATGTTGTGTGCATACTTTAAGCTGTAGTATGTATACCTTAGGTTGTAGTATGTATACCTTAAGCTGTAGGATGTATACCTTAAGCTGTAGTATGTGTACCTTAAGCTGTAGTATTTAAGCTCCGATGCTAGTTGACAGTGGTGCTACAAGACGGACGGTAACGTCGTCCTAAGGTTGGTCTCCCAGGGGCGGGTTTTTGGTGAACCCTTATAATGTGTTCGTCTAGAAAGTTTTGTGTGTGTGTGTGTGTGTGTGTGTGTGTGTGTGTGTGTGTGTGTGTGTGTGTGTGTGTGTGTGTGTGTGTGTGTCTTGCACGTGCTCACTGCAACACAGCTTTCCCGTGTTGGAGTGCGTGAGGTGCGGAGCTGGCGCCTGCGGCCACCACCATCACCCGCGGCGTGAGCCTGCGGCAACACAGACTCACGTCTTACATGCGTGTGCCTTCCAAGAAAGGAAGGCACACGCATGTAAGACGTCACTGCTAATCAAGTTTTCACTGGCTACCATCGTCACATTGTCAAGAGATAACATTATTTCCACTACAGTCTATTCTTAGGGTTGCTCTTGGGAAATGGAATGAACCATGGAATGTAACATACGACCCTCACTTTGACAGTGCCGGTGATATTCTGGAGGTAGAAGCGTAATACACACAATTTGAAGTAGCCACAGTAGAATCAATGAAGTCTACTTGAGGCTCAAATTTGTTGCTGCTGCGCTTACCACTACCACCATTCTCTTCCGCCCACTGCCTGGCTGGCTGGCCGGGCTCCGAGAGTAGTAAAACTCTCGAAATTCATCAAAGGTATTATCTTCTGGCCTTTTCTACTTTTCTTCCCCCGGTTGCGATTTGACAATGGTCCAGGACGGACCGACATGTCGGCATAAGGTTCCTCACAAGAGTGCAATTTTTTTTTTTTTATGAAATGCCTCAGCCACGGTATTGACTTTTTTTTTTTATCCCTCATTCTGTGAACTGCCTCGGGCTGGACACCAGATAAGCGATATTGTCTAAAATGTTTTGCATGATAGGTGGCTTTCCTTTGAGCGTACAATTGTAACTGTATCCAATTCTGTTTGTAACATTGTATCAAAACTATAACCGAATGATCTACAAAGCCAATCACCGTATCCTCTTGTGTATTTCTAAAGGATTTTCATCTAGTGTAGTGGACGGGTCAGGTGTAGACTGGTTGGCCGGACAGTCTGTCCCCTTAATCACAGACATCTTTGTTCTGTTGTAAAGCCAGTCAAATGGGTGACTGATGAAGCCACCTTAAACAGTGAAAAACTGACAGTTGTCTACAGCACTCAGTGGCTGGCAGTCTTCTGTTGATGCCGCAGAACTTTTTATCCTCTTTGTCTTATATTTTATTTATTTCCGTTTTGTTATAATTGGTTATTCTTTTAGGGATAAAGGACACCCTAACCTAACTTAACTTCGCAGAGAAATTTCCTGCAAAGCGTATTTGAGAAATCCACGCAGATGTTTATGTCAGCATATTTCAATATGACGCCCCACTGTGAAGGCTTAGTCAGACACGTACGCTCAGGCAGTCAGGACAACACTGCAGACTGGGCTTCCTACCACCTATGTTCTCAATATACCAGTATAACCGTCTCAGTGAGTTCTCATTCACCATTGTCCCACTTAAGAACCCTTTACGAAATAGGTGGGAATTAAGAGGAGAGATTGGCAGGTCAGTACCTGGCGTGTTTTGGAGTGGGGAAGTGGGTGGACCAGACAGTTTTTTTTCCAGGGATGGAGGTGGGTGGACCAGACAGTGTGTCCCAGGGATGGAGGGAAGTGGGTGGGCCAGACAGTGTGTCCCAGGGATGGAGGTGGGTCGACCAGACAGTGTGTCCTAGGGATGGAGGTGGGTGGACCAGACAGTGTGTCCTAGGAATGGAGGAAGGTGAGTAGACCAGACATTGTGTCCCAGGGATGGAGGTGGGTGGACCAGACAGTGTGTCCTAGGGTTGGATGTGGGTAGACCAGACAGTGTATCCTAGGGATGGAGGTGCCTGGACCAGACGTTGTGTCCCAGGGTTGAAGGTGGGTAGACCAGTGTGTCCCAGAGTTGGAGGTGGGTAGACCAGTGTGTCCCAGGGTTGGAGGTGGGTAGACCAGTGTGTCCCAGGGTTGGAGGTGGGTAGACCAGTGTGTCCCAGGGTTGGAGGTGGGTAGACCAGTGTGTCCCAGGGTTGGAGGTGGGTAGACCAGTGTGTCCCAGGGTTGGAGGTGGGTAGACCAGTGTGTCCCAGGGTTGGAGGTGGGTGGACGTGTCTGCTGATGGATGGTTATAATTGGGGTGGTCCACTTGTCATGATTTACAGGATGACTTTTATATTTTTGGTATTTCATTCTGTGTGACAGATACTGTGATTGTGTGTGTGTGTGTGTGTGTGTGTGTGTGTGTGTGTGTGTGTGTGTGACTCACCGAGTTGTTTGTGGGGGGTCGATACTCGGCTTCTGGCCTCTTAGGATTTTTGTATGATGTAATCATATCTCATGTCGTCCTTTTCTCTTCCAGGATCGTCAGATGCAGTTTTATCAACCTCTCCTCATAGTTCATCTCTTTCGGTTCTGTCACTAGCCTGACTGCAAATCTTTGGACTTCTTTGAGATTCTGTACGTGCTTTATCAGGTGTGGGCTTCATGATGCTGTCGTGTACTCAGTTATTGGTCTACCATATATCGTATATAATGTTCTACAGGATTCTGTATTCAAGTTCCTGAAATGCTATTTTGAGGTTTGCTAATCCTGCACATGCCGTTGTCATTATACGGTTGGTGTGTATTTCTGGCGATATGTTTGGTGTTATATTTACCTCCAGGTTCTTTTCACCCTGATGTTTCCATCATCTGTTTGTGCATATTGTATTGTGTCCGGTCTGCCCTCACTTTCACCAGTTCACACGTCAATGCATTTGTTCGGATTGAACACATGAAGCCACTTGTTTCACTATATTTGTAGACTGTAGAAGTCTTCCCGAAGTTTATCATTATCCTTTTCCGTTCTTATTTCTCTCATTGGTTTTACATCACCCGCAAACAGACACGTAGGACTTACCTCTACAAGGTTTTTCACATATAAACATCAGAGGTCCTTACTCTTTACTTTCATTCTGATGTCTAATTTCGTATTGTTAATCTCTACTTTGTTGTTCAGGTACTACCTGAAGTACTGGAGTACTCTGCCTTAACTTTCTTTTCCCTCCGGTTTCTGGATTAATCTCTGTAGTACAGTCCAAGAAGATTCATTCATTCATGTAGGTTCGCCGGTACTTCCGGCTCGGGTCTTCTCCAGATGGCGACCTGGCGTGCAAGAAGATGTAGTCTACCTAGCTATTTTTTTTTGTCTCTAATTGTCGCTGAACTCCGAATTTGCAAGACGGATTTTCCATCCCAAATTCGTGCTGGCTTTCTGTAAAGAATCTTCTCTCCAAGTGATCTAATATCCTTTTCCTTACTCTGTTCTCGAAAACTTTTGACAGTATTCATGTTAGATACAAGCCAGTAATTCAGTGCTTTTTGTTTGTCCCCCTTTTTGAGACAACATGTGCCTTTTTCCAGTTTGCTGGCATTTGTCCTGACTGGAGACACTGGCAGTACACTTTGGGTCACACAGTGGCTCTGCGCCTTCTCTCAGCACTCGTGTAGATGTGTTATTTTGTCCCTTCTCTTTTGTAACATCAAGCTCACTTAGTAGTTTCATCATTTCTTTAATTGTACTGATGCTTTCTAGTATCTGCTGATCTGGTCTGTTTACAGTTTCTTTTGATAGCTCGCCACCGTCTTAGGCTAAGACGTCTTTGAAGCTTTTGCTAAGCTCTTTCTCTCATTTTCTGTCATCCGCTTTAGCATTATAACCTGGTCCTTCACAGATTTTTCTCTTATGTGGCTGTGGAGAAATTTTGGTTCTATTTTGGTCTTTGATGCTGTATGATTTGAGATTGTCTTTCAGCTTAGAATGATAAATTCAGTTAGAATGATGATAAATTCTCACTACAGGCAGCACACTCCACCAATATTCAATACACTAAACCTACTCACCATACAAAACATCCATACTTATTACTGCACCTATTACATACATAGAACACTTAACTCTGATATTAACCCTCCCCTCAAACATCTCCTTGCCAACCTCAACAGAACACATGACCATAACACAAGGCACAGATCACTCTTTGATGTTCCTCGTGTCCATCTCACACTATGCAAAAACTCAATGCACGTAAAAGGCCCTAAAATCTGGAATTCATTACCTGTAAATATAAAAGAAACACTACCTGTTTATAAATTCAAGTCTCTTCTCAAAGATCACTTACTCACCCAAAACCAAATAAATACTGAATAACTGAACCTTATAAATTGTATATCTTAAATGTTTCTCACAATTATATCACATAAATGTTAAACCTAAAACCCAATCTAACTTTATTATTTTTTAAATACACTACCTAACAGAATACTCCATTCTACTGAATGTACAACAATGCAAGCAACCATATGACCTGTCTTTGTAATACTCACTTGTGCTTTATAGTTGTCTGTTTACATTAATGTTTTATCACTGATTTCATCATTGCTTAGTTAATCTTAAGTTAATTTTAAGCCAGCCCGTAATGCTATGCATAGTATAAGTGGCTTTGGCATGCTGCTCTTATCTGTATTTTTTTGTACCTCTGTATGTATGTTCAAATTGTCAATAAATAAATAAATAAATATTACTGCATATTCTTATCTGGCTTCTCTGATTGATTACTTGTCGTTGTTTGATTTTTACTCTGTATATTTTTTAAACATTCTTGCTACTTCCCGTTGCCTTTCTGCATTCTTGATTAAACCACGGGCTTTTTTTTTTTTTTGATTTCTTTGCTTCATGCTTGTAACAGATTTTTCCTTTGATTTTTATCACCCTTCTACGGTTTTACCTTACAGTTTCTGTTCCCATTATACTTCTCTCAGCAAGTTTCCCATTCCACCATAGTCCCCCCTTTCTGTATTCCCATTTTCTCCATTTCCATTTCTACCAGGTGGTCAAAACTTAGTAATACATAATCACTGCTTCCAAGTAATTCTCCATAAGCAACTTCAGTTATGTCATAATCGTTTTGTGTAAAAACCAGGTTTAGTCTTGCTGGCTCTTCCCCATTCTTGTTGTTTCCTTCATTACTGCTTCTATAAGTTTAGCTCTCCTTGTTTCTGATCCTCCATGTAGGTCCTAGTTTTCCCAATAAATCTCCTTATGGTTGAAATCATCTAGTACTATGAGTTTAGATTTGCGTCTTCTTGCACTGCCACTATCCCCATTATGTGTATCATTGCCTTGTTATTCTCATCATTCTTACCTTAGCCTTCTATTACTTAGTATGGATTATAGGCCACTGCCACTGTTTTGTCTCCAGACACTGTAATACCTGCTATGTAATTCCATAATTCCTGAAATCCCCCATTTTTTCCAGGTTTTCTAGTTTCTCAAATTTCCAGTGGTTTCTGACCATCAGTACTACTACTATGTTTTCCATTTCTCTTATTATTTGGTAGCTCTCTGTGAACATTGCATTTGATATTCCCAAGATTTATGTCTGTAATAGCTATATCAGGGTTTTCCTTCGCTACTTTTTCTTTTATGTTCTCACATTTGATGGTAACATATTTAGTAACATATTCTGGTTCTTTTGTTTCTTACTGTTATCTAGGTAAACTAGTTTTTTTTACTTTGTGAAGAAATTGGACAGGAATTCTTTATGGAGTATTGAGGTGTAACTTGATCACTTCCCCTCTTTTGCTCCTCCCCATCCTACATGATTGGCTTGATCCTTGTTCCAGCAGTGTGATCACGTGGTTAGTTAGTGGCAGTGTGATCACGTGGTTAGTTGGTGGCAGTGTGATCACGTGGTCTCAGTGAGGTGGGGAGGACAGGGTGGAGAATGAAGATAAAGGGGCTGATGATTACTAGAGAAGAGTAAGTGAGACAAGTGCAAGAAAAACTTGATCTTTCGATAGAGCAGAAGTTCAACTTGAGAGAGAGACTATCAGATGATCTCATATTTAAGGCTGACAAGAACGTTTTCGTCACAGCGGCAACGATAATGATATGCTCAATAACCAGAACATTAAAAATAAGTGATGCCGAGCCGGTGATGATTCTATTCAAGTCTCTTGTTCTCTTGTTTATCTGGAGATAAACTCCAGAACTGGAAAACGTAACGTACAGAAACTTTTACTACGAGAAACACATAATTTACTTGTGCAATTCCTCCAGAATTTCCACATCAAAATCACACCATAAGAAAGTAAAGGACTTGACACGCGAACCAAAGTGCCTTCAGTGAAAAGTAGGGGCTTAAAAGGGAGCTCAATAAGTGTCAGGGGGATCTAGACTCAATTCCCTCCATTCATGCACAAGGGAAATTACCACCAGATCCCTGACTGTCTTCAGGAGTGAACTTAAACAGTTCGCTAAGACAATTTCTGATCAAGCAGGCTGTGGTGCTTACGTTGGACTGCGTGGGGCTAGCGCCAATAGGCTGATCAATCAGGCCGGCAACCGGAAGGCCTGGGACCTGGCCGCCGGGACAGTGATCTTTGAAATTGACTCCATTGACAGAGAGAGAGAGAGAGAGAGAGAGAGAGAGAGACAGACAGACAGACAGACAGACAGACAGACAGACAGAGACAGAGTAGGTGGAAAAAGAGGTGGGCAAAGAAGGGAAGAGTCGGAGAAACTTAATAATAGAGATGGAATTAATGAGAGATGGTGAACAACAGGTAATCCCACCTAGTGATGACTTTGTGTTTGGTGTATAAGATAGATGTCATCATGGAAGATGGGTGTCATCAGGATGGAAGAAAGTAATGAAGAGGGAGCCGCCGCCTCTTCTTTCAAATATCCGCATTAGGCCGTTTGCTTTTCTTAATATACATTAACTGACCTGGTGAGTGACTTGCAGGTACTAACAGGATTGGACAGAAGAGGGTTGCCAATTAAACTTTGATATACTGCAGAGTTGGTCACACAGGTGGCTACTAGAGTTTAATCCAAACAAGTTCAGTCATGGAAATATGAGAGGATAGGAACCATGAAAAAATATGAGGATAAAGATCTGGAGAAATCATTACAAAGATCACATTTCCCAAGGTGTACAGTATATACACCACATGATATCGCCAGTGCATAAGAGGCTAGCTAATCTTAGAATTGACTTCAGATACTCAACAGAGACGCCTTCATAACTCTGTAGGCGACTTGTTTCATGCTGAGACTATGCAGTATTAGCGTGGAGTTCACATCTGAGAAAGCATTTTAAGAAGCTAGACGATATCTAGATGTTTGCAGTTAGACGAGTTCCAGAAATTGAGCTACAAAGAGAGGTCATAGGAAGTGAATTGAACAACATTGAGAGAAGATATAGGAGGGAGAGAGGAGAGCTGATGATTGACATGGCAAAACAGGGACAGAATGTTTGAAATGCAGGGTACCTCACCTCCCTACTTCCTTACCCGTTAAAAACTAAAATAAAAACGCAAAGAAGTCTGAATGATGCTGGAAAATACTTCCTTTATCTTAAGGGTGGTAAGTGGAATGAACTTGCTGACGAGGTGGAGGCAAGCTCTATACACAGTTTCAAGAGTAGATATGGTCTATTTATTTATTGTATTTTATTTATTATACATAGTTAAGTTTCATTTTTCTTCACTTTTCATTGTCACCAGAGGAATGACAGAATACTTTACATTCCTTTTGTGACTGGGAATAAAAGGCATGAAAATCGAGGCAGACGTCATTGGGAGGAAGGGAGGGAGTGGGGGAATGAGGACGTGTTGTGATGGTGAGATGGCAGCTGAAGCAGTAGCAGGAAGCACATGGCCGAGGCAGGTGTCAGAAGGGAAGCAGTGAGTGCATGAGGATGTGCTGTCAGGTGACTGCAGTAACAGGCAACATATTACTGAGGCGGACGTCATAGGAAAGCACTTAGTGAATGAAGTGTGGTCAGGTGACTGCAGCAGTCAGCACAAGCACAATGCTGATCTCAGACAGCCATGTCATCTGTCTGGCGCCCCGCCGCTCACCTACTCTGTGTACACTTCCGTTTTCTGTATCCTCCATAGTCACCCATTTTCCATTTTCTCTGATGATTTTACCATTTAAGAGAGGTGTCTTGAAGCTGGTGAAGGGCTCTTGATCCAAGGGCATCAAAGACATAATTAGAGCAAGATGCTTTTCTCAGTGTATGGCTTTGTTAGGGCCTTCACACAGCCAGCGAAATTATAAATAAGATTCTCTCGTTCACCATTTATTGTCTGTCTGTTATCCATCTTGGGAGTTAATGAATAACAGCTATCCTCGCTTGGATCAAACCTGATTACTTACAATTCCTCAAGAGCTGTCTGACTCCAATATATTTAGCGCATTTCCCATGAATATAAAAACGCTGATGGTTGGTAAGACACAGGTGCAATACCTGGGTATCTTCACTTATGAGACGTTTCGCTAACCAGTGATTTTTCAATTCAACAGAAGAAAATATATGCTGGAGAAAGTGACGAAGTGGTGAGGTAACTTAACATCTTCACTCACTCAGCTTTCTGTCGAAGAGAAAATTCAACATTAGTGGTCCAAGACTCATCACTCTGCTGCCAGCAGACATCAGAAATATTCCTGGAACAAATGTAGAAGTTTTTATGAGGAAACTGGATCCTTACTCGGCTAAGTGACGGATTAACCAGGCTGTGATGGATATGTGGGCCGGCGGGCCGCCAACAGCAACAGCCTGGTTGACTAGATAGTCAACAAGAAGATCTGGCCCCAAGCTGGGTCGCGATGGCAGGAAAACTCGCGAAATAGGTCAGAATTAAATAACGGGTATAGTGGCACAGGTGTGTGTGGGGTGGATGTCTTGGGGAGAGCCTCCTCACCCCACACTCGCTGTATGGAATTCCTCATAGCATTATGTCCTGAGTTAAGCTGTTGCGGTCTCAGCAACACCTCAGATGTTATAACAACACCACAACTTGATTGTAGTTACACAAACATACGTGACACTAAGTTCACGAGGAAAGATAATACCTGTGTCAGAAAGCTAGTGAAATATTATATGGCAGAGTGAGGATGGTGTGAGTAATGTCATCATACCTCGCTGTTTAGTAACCTCTCGGAAACCTGTTAGCTGTAAGGATACCAAAGAGTTACAACTGCATAGGTATATAGAATGCAACACTTAAGACATTTTTTAAGCATTTCGCTTGCGCAACAGGCTTCTTCAGTTGAGTACAGGTGATTATAACACTGAAGATAGTAGTATTAGTAGAGAGGAAATATTGGAGTGATCATTCCCTCAACCTTAATAGAATGTGGTAAGTCCCTTAACCTAAAGCAGAGGCATGAGGCCAGAATGTGTATACTGGGGCTAGAAGTGAGGTGTAGCAGCTGGAGATGTAGTAAACGGTGAGCTGGGCCTACTAGCGGAAGTAGATTATGCCAAATAGTTGTTAGCAGTAGAATTAAGGAAGCCATCACCTGTACCAAGACACCCTAGTGTTGTTGTCTTTTACACAACCAGTAGTGTGGGCTTATATAAGGTGTCTGTATGGTGCTATGATCACTGTCACTCGTGTTCCGACAGTGCTGATGTGATGTAATGTTCATCATAATGGCTTACATAACATAGATGTTTTCGGTAACACTGTTGACGTATTCAGTATATGGGACGTTCGTTGGTGCTTGCTGACGTGCCTGGGCCATATTCCATGCTTGTGTAGCCATGCATACGTGCGTTTTTGTAACTGTGCGTGCGTGCGTACTTGTGATCAGTTTGTGCAAACCAAAGTTCCTGACTCCTTTGTTCATGCAATGAGTTCCTGAGTGCTTTGTTCATGCAGTGAGTTCCTGAGTGCTTTGCTCATGCAGTGAGTTCCTGAGTGCTTAGTTCATGCAGTGAGTTCCTGAGTGCTTTGTTCATGCAATGAGTTCCTGAGTGCTTAGTTCATGCAATGAGTTCCTGAGTGCTTTGTTCATGCAGTGAGTTCCTGAGTGCTTTGTTCATGCAGTGAGTTCCTGAGTGCTTTGTTCATGCAGTGAGTTCCTGAGTGCTTTGTTCATGCAATGAGTTCCTGAGTGCTTAGTTCATGCAATGAGTTCCTGAGTGTTTTGTTCATGCAGTGAGTTCCTGAGTGCTTTGTTCATGCAGTGAGTTCCTGAGTGCTTAGTTCATGCAATGAGTTCCTGAGTGCTTTGTTCATGCAGTGAGTTCCTGAGTGCTTTGTTCATGCAATGAGTTCCTGAGTGCTTTGTTCATGCAGTGAGTTCCTGAGTGCTTTGTTCATGCAATGAGTTCCTGAGTGCTTTGTTCATGCAGTGAGTTCCTGAGTGCTTTGTTCATGCAATGAGTTCCTGAGTGCTTTGTTCATGCAGTGAGTTCCTGAGTGCTTAGTTCATGCAATGAGTTCCTGAGTGCTTAGTTCATGCAGTGAGTTCCTGAGTGCTTAGTTCATGCAGTGAGTTCCTGAGTGCTTAGTTCATGCAATGAGTTCCTGAGTGTTTTGTTCATGCAGTGAGTTCCTGAGTGTTTTGTTCATGCAGTGAATTCCTGAGTGTTTTGTTCATGCAGTGAGTTCCTGAGTGTTTTGTTCATGCAGTGAGTTCCTGAGTGTTTTGTTCATGCAGTGAGTTCCTGAGTGTTTTGTTCATGCAGTGAGTTCCTGAGTGTTTTGTTCATGCAGTGAGTTCCTGAGTGTTTTGTTCATGCAGTGAGTTCCTGAGTGTTTTGTTCATGCAGTGAGTTCCTGAGTGTTTTGTTCATGCAGTGAGTTCCTGAGTGCTTTGTTCATGCAATGAGTTCCTGAGTGCTTTTTTCATGCAATGAGTTCCTGAGTTCTTTGTTCATGCAGTGAGTTCCTGAGTGCTTTGTTCATGCAATGAGTTCCTGAGTTCTTTGTTCATGCAGTGAGTTCCTGAGTGCTTTGTTCATGCAGTGAATTGCCAAAATCTGCGTGATTTTTCATCAACACAAGTGTTAATTTGACGTGTTGTGCATCCCTTGTTGCATTGTGCGTGTTGTCAGAGTCAGCATTTGTTGCATCAGCCTTGTTTTGTTAGTGTTAGCAGTTGTTGCATCAGCTTTGTTGTTATAGTCAGCAGGTACTTACCTAATTGTGGTTGCAAGGGTCGAGTCTTAGCTCCTGGCCTCCGCCCCCCTGCTGGCCATTACTGGTTTTATTCTTGGCTGCGTGACCTCCATCATACCTACCTCTCCCTACCTACCTCCAGGTAGGTAGATAGATACTTATTATTAAAGCTGTGTGTGGATTTTACCTCTATCACTTGCTATCTACAGTGCTAGTCACGGCATTATGCCTCCCCTTCCCCACAAACACAAACACATACCATGAAAGCGTGTAATATATATGCACACTTACTGAGGTTTTAATACTTGGTGCTGCATCCTTTACGCTTAATCACGTCCCTCAGCCGTGTAGGAAGACTCACACACAAATTCTTGAGGGTTTGAGGAGGTACATTATTCCATGCCTTATGTAGAGCAGCCTCCAGCCGCGGGATGGAACTGATATCCTTGCCCAGAAACTTCGTTTCGCTATTGACCAGGGGTTCTCAATAGGGTTCAGGTCTGGGGAATTGTCTGGTCAGTCACTAAACAACCTCACTTCACAGTCCTTAAGCCACTGAACTACAGATTTGGCGGGGTGTCATGGTGCACCGTCCTGCATAAAAACCGTAGCCTCACACTTGTCAAACGCCGCAGGTAAATTGTCACATAATAACTCCAGGTAATTATACTGGTTCATATACTGGTTTTTGGGAAGCACAATGAGTTCACCAACACTCTGAGCACTGAAACACTCCCAGACCATGGGCAAGTCTGGGTGTTTGGTGGTCCCACATGTGTAGTGTGAGTCTAGTGGGTCACTACCTCTGGGCTGGTACACATGTCCACGGTTCCAGGTGACGGTGAAGGTTGCTTCATCACTTCAAAGTACTTCAAACCACTATTGAGGATTCCAGTGAAGATATTTCTTTACATAATCCAGACTATGTTTCCTCTGTGGCTTGGAGAGAATCGGTTTCTTAGCCTGGTGGTGACTACTGTACCCAGTTCTGACACACATCTGTTAACAGTTCTTACAGACATCTCTGAGAAAAGATGTGGGTTCTTTTCTTTCAATTCTCTAACAGTTATCTTAGGTGTACTCTCCAACTGCTTCTTTAACACAGTTAAGGAAGGTACAAACAGATGTCTTCTTCGAGGGGCCAGGCCGAGGTTTGGCAGAAGGTAACTCGACACCGCCACCAACCTTGAAACGCTGCACCCAGTTCATCACTGAACACACACACACACACACACACACACACACTAACATTCTCCACTATTTCTTTCGTCTGGTGCCCAGCATTGTGAAGCCCTATGATTTGAGCTATAGTTTCAGGTGATAAAGACTTCTTTTTACCCATAATCAAACATGTATAGCACCAAAATCAGAGGGAACACCGGACAAAAGATGGGGCAGATGAAAGACAAAAGCGCAACACTTCTTCTCACCTCGGCAGCCACGTGAGCACTGAGGAGTCACTGTGGAGTGTGGCGGCAGGCCGTGACGTCATGCTAACGGCTGCTACTCGGCATAATGCGCTGGCAAAAAAAGACCCCACTGTTTGGTAGGCCTATGATTTTCGTCACAGCATTATGCCGGGGGCGTTCACCCGGCGTAATGCCGTGACTAGCAGTGTAGATCGTTCCACCTCCTGATTCATCTGTTTTTTACCCTCCAGCTGTGACTTTGTACTTGAGACCCGCCTCTCAGACTCTCCCTGTTCACCTGTCGATTCCTCTTGAGTATTTTGTACATCGTAATCATGTCAGCTCTAGTTTTCTTCCCTCTAGTATCGTCAGGTTTAGCTCCTCTAGCCTCTTTTCGTAGGTTGTACCCCTCAGCTCTGGGACTAGTTTGGTTCAAACCTTTTACATTTTTTCCAAATGTGGGTTCCATACTTGCACTGCATACTCCAAGATGTGTGCTAGTGTTGTTAGTGTCACCGGGTGTTACACCATCTGTGTGGTAGTGTTGTTAGTGTCAACAGGTGTTACACCATCTGTGTGGTAGTGTTGTTAGTGTCAACAGGTGTTACACCATCTGTGTGGTAGTGTTGTTAGTGTCAACGGGTGTTACACCATCTGTGTGGTAGTGTTGTTAGTGTCAACAGGTGTTACACCATCTGTGTGGTAGTGTTGTTAGTGTCAACAGGTGTTACAGCAGCTGTGTGGTAGTGTTGTTAGTGTCAACGGGTGTTACAGCAGCTGTGTGGTAGTGTTGTTAGTGTCAACGGGTGTTACAGCAGCTGTGTGGTAGTGTTGTTAGTGTCAACAGGTGTTACACCATCTGTGTGGTAGTGTTGTTAGTGCAGCTGTGTGCTAGTGTTGTTAGTGTCAACAGGTGTTACACCATCTGTGTGGTAGTGTTGTTAGTGTCAACAGGTGTTACACCATCTGTGTGGTAGTGTTGTTAGTGTCAACAGGTGTTACACCATCTGTGTGGTAGTGTTGTTAGTGTCAACAGGTGTTACACCATCTGTGTGGTAGTGTTGTTAGTGTCAACAGGTGTTACACCATCTGTGTGGTAGTGTTGTTAGTGTCAACAGGTGTTACACCATCTGTGTGGTAGTGTTGTTAGTGTCAACAGGTGTTACACCATCTGTGTGGTAGTGTTGTTAGTGTCAACAGGTGTTACACCATCTGTGTGGTAGTGTTGTTAGTGTCAACAGGTGTTACACCATCTGTGTGGTAGTGTTGTTAGTGTCAACAGGTGTTACACCATCTGTGTGGTAGTGTTGTTAGTGTCAACAGGTGTTACAGCAGCTGTGTGGTAGTGTTGTTAGTGTCAACAGGTGTTACACCATCTGTGTGGTAGTGTTGTTAGTGTCAACAGGTGTTACACCATCTGTGTGGTAGTGTTGTTAGTGTCAACAGGTGTTACACCATCTGTGTGGTAGTGTTGTTAGTGTCAACGGGTGTTACAGCAGCTGTGTGGTAGTGTTGTTAGTGTCAACGGGTGTTACAGCAGCTGTGTGGTAGTGTTGTTAGTGTCAACAGGTGTTACACCATCTGTGTGGTAGTGTTGTTAGTGTCAACGGGTGTTACAGCAGCTGTGTGGTAGTGTTGTTAGTGTCAACGGGTGTTACAGCAGTTGTGTGGTAGTGTTGTTAGTGTCAACGGGTGATACAGCAGCTGTGTGGTAGTGTTGTTAGTGTCAACGGGTGTTACAGCAGTTGTGTGGTAGTGTTGTTAGTGTCAACGGGTGTTACAGCAGCTGTGTGGTGGTAGTGTTAGTGTCAACCGGTGTTACAGCAGCTGTGCAGTAGTGTTGTTAGTGTCAACGGGTGTTACACCATCTGTGTGGTAGTGTTGTTAGTGTCAACGGGTGTTACAGCAGCTGTGTGGTAGTGTTGTTAGTGTCAACGGGTGTTACAGCAGCTGTGTGGTAGTGTTGTTAGTGTCAACGGGTGTTACAGCAGCTGTGTGGTAGTGTTGTTAGTGTCAACGGGTGTTACAGCAGCTGTGTGGTAGTGTTGTTAGTGTCAACGGGTGTTACAGCAGCTGTGTGGTAGTGTTGTCAGTGTCAACGGGTGTTACAGCAGCTGTGCAGTAGTGTTGTTAGTGTCAACGGGTGTTACAGCAGCTGTGGTAGTGTTGTTAGTGTCAACGGGTGTTACACCGTCTGTGTGGTAGTGTTGTTAGTGTCAATGGGTGTTACACCGTCTGTGTGGTAGTGTTGTTAGTGTCAACGGGTGTTACAGCAGCTGTGTGGTAGTGTTGTTAGTGTCATTGGGTGTTACAGCAGCTGTGTGGTAGTGTTGTTAGTGTCAACGGGTGTTACAGCACCTGTGTGGTAGTGTTGTTAGTGTCAACGGGTGTTACAGCAGCTGTGTGGTAGTGTTTTTAGTGTTGTTAGTGTCAACGGGTGTTACAGCAGCTGTGTGGTAGTGTTGTTAGTGTCAACGGGTGTTACACCGTCTGTGTGGTAGTGTTGTTAGTGTCAACGGGTGTTACAGCAGCTTTGTGGTAGTGTTGTCAGTGTCAACGGGTGTTACAGCAGCTGTGCAGTAGTGTTGTTAGTGTCAACGGGTGTTACAGCAGCTGTGTGGTGGTAGTGTTAGTGTCAACGGGTGTTACAGCAGCTGTGCAGTAGTGTTGTTAGTGTCAACGGGTGTTACAGCAGCTGTGTGGTAATGTTGTTAGTGTCAACGGGTGTTACAGCAGCTGTGGTAGTGTTGTTAGTGTCAACGGGTGTTACACCGTCTGTGTGGTAGTGTTGTTAGTGTCAACGGGTGTTACACCGTCTGTGTGGTAGTGTTGTTAGTGTCAACGGGTGTTACAGCAGCTGTGTGGTAGTGTTGTTAGTGTCAACGGGTGTTACGGCAGCTGTGTGGTAGTGTTAGTGTCAACGGGTGTTACAGCAGCTGTGTGGTAGTGTTGTTAGTGTCAACGGGTGTTACACCGTCTGTGTGGTAGTGTTGTTAGTGTCAACGGGTGTTACAGCAGCTGTGTGGTAGTGTTGTTAGTGTCAACGGGTGTTACAGCAGCTGTGTGGTAGTGTTGTTAGTGTCAACGGGTGTTACAGCAGCTGTGTGGTAGTGTTGTTAGTGTCAACGGATGTTACAGCAGCTGTGTGGTAGTGTTGTTAGTGTCAACGGGTGTTACAGCAGCTGTGTGGTAGTGTTGTTAGTGTCAACGGGTGTTACAGCAGCTGTGTGGTAGTGTTGTTAGTGTCAACGGGTGTTACAGCAGTTGTGTGGTAGTGTTGTTAGTGTCAACGGGCGTTACACCGTCTGTGTGGTAGTGTTGTTAGTGTCAACGGGTGTTACAGCAGCTGTGTGGTAGTGTTAGTGTCAACGGGTGTTACACCGTCTGTGTGGTAGTGTTGTTAGTGTCAACGGGTGTTACAGCAGCTTTGTGGTAGTGTTGTCAGTGTCAACGGGTGTTACAGCAGCTGTGCAGTAAGTGTTGTTAGTGTCAACGGGTGTTACAGCAGCTGTGTGGTGGTAGTGTTAGTGTCAACGGGTGTTACAGCAGCTGTGCAGTAGTGTTGTTAGTGTCAACGGGTGTTACACCATCTGTGTGGTAGTGTTAGTGTCAACGGGTGTTACAGCAACTGTGTGGTAGTGTTGTTAGTGTCAACGGGTGTTACAGCAGCTGTGTGGTAGTGTTGTTAGTGTCAACGGGTGTTACAGCAGCTGTGTGGTAGTGTTGTTAGTGTCAACGGGTGTTGCAGCAGCTGTGTGGTAGTGTTGTTAGTGTCAACGGGTGTTACAGCAGCTGTGTGGTAGTGTTGTTAGTGTCAACGGGTGTTACAGCAGCTGTGTGGTAGTGTTGTTAGTGTCAACGGGTGTTACAGCAGCTGTGTGGTAGTGTTAGTGTCAACGGGTGTTACAGCAGCAATGTGGTAGTGTTGTTAGTGTCAACGGGTGTTACAGCAGCAGTGTGGTTGTGTTGTTAGTGTCAACGGGTGTTACAGCAGCAGTGTGGTAGTGTTGTTAGTGTCAACGGGTGTTACAGCAGCAGTGTGGTTGTGTTGTTAGTGTCAACGGGTGTTACAGCAGCAGTGTGGTAGTGTTGTTAGTGTCAACGGGTGTTACAGCAGCAGTGTGGTAGTGTTGTTAGTGTCAACGGGTGTTACAGCAGCAGTGTGGTAGTGTTGTTAGTGTCAACGGGTGTTACAGCAGCAGTGTGGTAGTGTTAGTGTCAACGGGTGTTACAGCAGCAGTGTGGTAGTGTTGTTAGTGTCAACGGGTGTTACAGCAGCAGTGTGGTAGTGTTGTTAGTGTCAACGGGTGTTACAGCAGCAGTGTGGTAGAGCTACATTGCCTAATACAATGTTATTCGGTCATTTCACAACTATCCTACAAAGTGGAAACGAAAACTATACGACGTTTGGATTTCTCGTGGACCGTCATAAAGTCAAGACTTGATTATGGTACAAGATGGGCCGAAATAACTTCCAGTTTGCAGTTTTAATTTGTGGGTTATGAATAGTTTCAGCCATAGTTATTTGACTTAAATCTTGTTATGTTGTACTTCCAATGTTGTGTTGTATGGGCCTCAGCTTGTGTTGCTCACTTGTGTAAGGAACTCAGACTAACAACACTGAAAAAGAGGAGGTCCAGGGGGCACACAAATGTGACTTGCAAAACATGCAGAATATTCAAGTTATTAAATACAGTAGGGAGAGAGAGTTTGAAATGCGCAGAAGGAACCAAGAAACAGATGGTAGTTAAGGATGAGGAGCCACGAGGACACTGACAAGTACTTTTTCAGTCATAGTATTAAATGAAACTCACTAGAATACTTGATGAAGAATTGGTAGAGTAGCTTCATGAATAGAAATGATAGGGCTCTGAACACCTGAAATCAGTGAAATCGGTCGATAAGAACCGAGAGGCGGAGCCAGGAACTGACACGACCCCTACAAACCAAATTATGTAATTTGGTGAGTACCTAGAGCTGTGGTGGTGTTGTCTGTGAGGTGTTGCTTAGTGTTATAGATGCTGCATGTATGTGGTAGCCGTGGCTTCTTATATATAACTTGCGTCGTGTGTGTGATAATGTTACATAAATTGTTTGATTCTCACTGAGGTTGTGTAAGTCACCTCTACTCTAAATAATATCTGTTGAATTTGTCGCACGCACTGTATGGGAGCTATTGTGCACGAGGTCCGTGGTCCGTACTGTATGAGAACCATCCAGTGCATGGTACATGTTATGTGAGAGCCAGTCAGTGCATGGTCCATGTTATATGAGAGCCAGTCAGTGCATGGTTCATGTTATATGAGAGCCAGTCAGTGCATGGTTCATGTTATATGAGAGCCAGTCAGTGCATGGTTCATGTTATATGAGAGCCAGTCAGTGCATGGTTCATGTTATATGAGAGCCAGTCAGTGCATGGTTCATGTTATATGAGAGCCAGTCAGTGCATGGTTCATGTTATATGAGAGCCAGTCAGTATGGTTCATGTTATATGAGAGCCAGTCAGTGCATGGTCCATGTTATATGAGAGCCAGTCAGTGCATGGTCCATGTTATATGAGAGCCAGTCAGTGCATGGTCCATGTTATATGAGAGCCAGTCAGTGCATGGTTCATGTTATATGAGAGCCAGTCAGTGCATGGTCCATGTTATATGAGAGCCAGTCAGTGCATGGTCCATGTTATATGAGAGCCAGTCAGTGCATGGTTCATGTTATATGAGAGCCAGTCAGTGCATGGTTCATGTTATATGAGAGCCAGTCAGTGCATGGTTCATGTTATATGAGAGCCAGTCAGTGCATGGTTCATGTTATATGAGAGCCAGTCAGTGCATGGTTCATGTTATATGAGAGCCAGTCAGTGCATGGTCCATGTTATATGAGAGCCAGTCAGTGCATGGTTCATGTTATATGAGAGCCAGTCAGTGCATGGTTCATGTTATATGAGAGCCAGTCAGTGCATGGTCCATGTTATATGAGAGCCAGTCAGTGCATGGTTCATGTTATATGAGAGCCAGTCAGTGCATGGTTCATGTTATATGAGAGCCAGTCAGTGCATGGTCCATGTTATATGAGAGCCAGTCAGTGCATGGTCCATGTTATATGAGAGCCAGTCAGTGCATGGTTCATGTTATATGAGAGCCAGTCAGTGCATGGTTCATGTTATATGAGAGCCAGTCAGTGCATGGTCCATGTTATATGAGAGCCAGTCAGTGCATGGTCCATGTTATATGAGAGCCAGTCAGTGCATGGTCCATGTTATATGAGAGCCAGTCAGTGCATGGTCCATGTTATATGAGAGTCATTCAGTACATACCTACCTGGAGGTTATTCCGGGGATCAACGCCCCTGCGACTTGGTCCACGACCAGGCCTCCCGATGGATCAGGGCCTGATCAACCAGGCTGTTACTGCTGGCCGCACGCAGTCCAACGTACGAGCCACAGCCCGGCTGATCCGGCACTGACTTTAGGCATCTGTCCAGCTCTCTATTGAAGGCAGCCGGGGGTTTATTGTTAATTCCTCTTATGCTTGGTGGGAGGCTCTTGAACAGTCTTGGGCCCCGGACACTTGTGGTGTTTTCTCTTAGTGTACCAATGGCGCCCCTACTTTTAATTTGGGTTATTTTGCATTGCCTGCCCAGTCTTTTACTTTCGTAGGGAGTGATTTCTGTGTGCAGATTTGGGACCATTCCTTTCAGGATTTTCCAAGTGTAGATTATGATATATCTCTCCTGCGTTTCAACGAGTACAAGTCAAGTGCTTCCAAGCGTTCCCAGTAGTTAAGGTGGTTGACAGAACTTATACGTGCAGTAAAGGTTCTCTGTACACTCTCTAGATCTGCAATTTCACCTGCTTAGAACGGAAATGTTAATGTACAGCAATATTCCAGCCTAAAGAGAACAAATGATTTAAAATGGATCATCATTGGTTTGGCATCTCTCGTTTTGAACGTTCTTATTATCCATCCTATCATTTTTTTTTACACTTGTGATCGTGGCACTGTTGTGATCCTTGAAAGTGAGATCTTCAGACATTACTAATCCCAGGTCCCTTACATTATTTTTCCGCTCTATTGTATGGCCAGAGTTTGTAGTATACTCTGTTCTAGTTATTATCTCCTCCAGTTTTCCATAACGGAGTAGTTGGAATTTGTCCTCATTAAACATCATATTGTTTACCGTTGCCCACTGGAAAACTTTGTTTATATCCTCTTGGAGGTTAACCGCGTCCTCAGCAGATGACAGCTTCATGCAGATCCTGGTATCGTCTGCAATTGATGATACGGTGCTGTGGGTTACATCTCTATGTCTGATATGAGAATGAGGAACAGGATGGGGGCGAGTACTGTGCCTTGTGGAACAGAGCTCTTCACTATGGCAGCCTCCGATTTAACTCTGTTGACCACTACTCCTTGTGTTCGATTGGTTAGGAAGTTGAAGTACATGGTCCATTTTATACCTGGAGTTTACCTGGAGAGAGTTCCGGGGGTCAACGCCCCCGCGGCCCGGTCTGTGACCAGGCCTCATGGTGGATCAGGGCCTGATCAACCAGGCTGTTACTGTTGACTGCACGCAATCCAGCGTACGAGCCACAGCCCTACTGGTCAGGTACCGACTTTAGGTGCTTGTCCAGTGCCTGCTTGAAGACAGCCAGGGGTCTATTGGTATTCCCCCTTATGTATGCTGGGAGGCAGTTGAACAGTCTTGGGCCCTTGAGATACATTCAGTACATGGTCCATGTTATATGAGAGACCATCCTTGCGTGGACCGCACTGTATTAATTATTGCTTACTTGGACCGTACTGTATATAAGGATCATTATATACGTGGTGCACGCCATATAAATGTCATTATATGTAAGCAGCATATTAAGGAGTGGAGGTATGAGGTGTTCCGCCTTGATAGCTAACACCACTTGTTCACCTGTAGTGCTTTCACCGTGCACGGTCCACCAAGACTTCCTCTACCAGTGGTGAAAGTATGTACTCTACCACCTCTTGCAGTCTTCCCGTCTCTTCTTCCACTTCCTACTTCTTATCCATACCTTCGTCCCTCTCTCGTGTGTCTTCCTGGTTTGTTGTTGTCAGTTTCTTTCCATCCGTCTTCTAGTTGCTCTCTTTAGAGTTTACATTCTGTATTCAACCACTGATAAACCCCTTCTCCCTCCCTCCCTCCTAAACAATCACCACCACCCAATCCCTCCTCCTCCCTCCCTCCCTCTTTCTTTCTGCTTCCTCGCACCTCTCTGCTTCTTCCTAAGCATCCCTCTAGTCCTCTTCTTTTTCCCCTACGCTTCCTCGCTCTCATTCCATTTCTCTTCTTCCTTAATGGATTTAAATTAGATAAGTTTAGATTTAGAAAGGACATAGGAAAGTATTGGTTTGGAAATAGGGTAGTTGATGAGTGGAACAGTCTACCTAGTTGGGTTATTGAGGCTAGGACTTTGAGTAGTTTCAAATTTAGGTTGGATAAGTACATGAGTGGGAGGGGTTGGATTTGAGTGGGACTTGCACATTGGAGCTTGTTTCTTGGGTGGCATTGAAAATTGGGTTGGTCAAATGTTTGTTAGTGGGATGAATTGTAAAGGACCTGCCTAGTATGGGCCAACAGGCCTGTTGCCGTGTTCCTCCTTTCTTATGTTCTTATGTTCTCTTCCTCTTCCCTCTCTTCTTCCTCTCGTTTTCCTTCTACCCGTCTGTCCTAATAGTTTCCTTAGGAAAAAGAAGGTAGGTGCCTTAATTCACTTGAAGGCTCCTGAACCAGACAGTAGGTGCTATCCTTCCCTTCTTTGAATCAAACCTGTGTACCCCAACACCTACCATTCCCTAAACATTGATGACTTAGGGTCTATCAATATCTTTATTGATAGACCCTTTATTGATATCTTTATTGATGATTGATGATGCTATTACTAGTACTGCCGTTAAGGTGGTATGTTCGCTCACATTATTTACGGCACTCTCCAACTAATTCACTCCATACATACATCATATACACAGTATGTACAGTATGTGCAAACAATCGCAGACGGACAATCTTAACTATGCAAGACAAGCCACGGGGGATGGGGTTGGAATCTTTAGCTTAAGTACTTTCACACTTCTCAATGCATCATCAGGAGCTATGCAATTTTGCAAGAGAGAGCAACTAAAGCAGGGATGGAGTTCTCAGAGGAGCGTGGTGGGGATGTGTCACCGTCCACGGTGACCCTTAGAATGGTCAATGCCAACGCCACCCTACCACCATCCCCCTACTCCCCATATGGGGTAGGAGGGTTTCTGAGATGTCAAGTATGAAATTATAAGATATAGCCAACCCCAAGCTTTTTCTAGTCGTTTATAATAGGTCATGTAGTTTGAGAAAATGTTTCTCGTTGGATACTATACACATGGATTGCTATTATTCTTTATAACCTTTTTAAATAAAAGAAAGGAATAGACTGTGCTCTTTGTCCGTTTAAATGCTCTGGGGTACTTGAATGTTCTGTTGAGATACTCAGAAATATTTCTTCCTAAATATTGTTTACTATTCTTCTCAGTGTCGGTTAATATGCCTGACATGGGAATCTTCTATGCCTTTCCGATAATATTTCTGTGATATAAATTTCTAATTTCTACTAACACCCTTTGACCTCTCCTTATGTTATCTCGTAATCTTGTGTGCTTGTCATTGTATGGTACACTAACAGCTAAACACGTTATGTAACCAATCACAACTGACGTGGTATGAATTTTTGGTGTGTAGAGACAGGTCGGGCGTCACCAATCCATCAACCCACCTGACATAATGAGCAATCCTGTGATTTTGTATAGCATTGTTGTTTAAGATTGTGTACAATGGACTCTACTAAATAGTTATTGAGCTTGTATAACCCATAATTTGAGTTGTATACTGTGTTCCCATTTCGGTGGGTGATTACATGAACTAACGTGGTTAAAGATAGCATTCGACTCCTGCCCTGTCCTGAGTATTTATGTTGGCCTATTCTGGTTTCCAGAAATTTACCTGTTTGACCAATATATGAGAGAGGACACTGAGTACACGGGACCTTGTAAACTCCACCAACTTTGTTGGAGAGTGTGTTTTTAAGAACATAAGAACATAAGAACATAAGAATGTAGGAACACTGCAGAAGGCCCACCGGCCCATACGAGGCAGGTCCCCATCAAAACGACATCCACCCAAAGCCACCCAAGAAACAACTCCCGTACCCCTTGACACCAATCAAACCCAGCCCCCCCCACTCATACGTCTGTCCAGTCCCCTCCCAAAGCCACCCAAGGTCCCAGCCTCCATCACCCCACTGGGAAGACCGCTCCACGCATCCACAACTCTGCCAGAAAACCAGCACCCACCTATGTCCTTTCCAAATCCAAACTTATCCAACTCAAATCCATTATTCCCGGTTCTTACCTGGTTCGACACCCTCAGTACTTTATTAATGTCTCCCTTGTTTATGCCCGTCATCCACTTATACACTTCAATGATATCTCCCCTCATTCTACGCCTCTCCAGAGAGTGGAGATTTAAGGCTTTGAGTCTATCTTCATACGGGAGGTTCCTTACATAAGAACTAAAAGGAAGTCATGGTCACTGGGGGCATGTGTATACTGCAACTGTATTGTAACTGAACATGACTGTAACCGTACCACCCAGCTCCCTGTATTTTTGAAAGCAAGGTTTATATTGATCTTTTTTCCTGGTTATCACTTCCTTAGGTTCAGTCCTGTAGAAAGTCTTTCTTGCTGATATTAATGCTTTCTCGACAAAATCCCTAGGATATCTCAGTTTTGTGGCTATGTTGAATATATTGCTGATTTCGTCCTCTAGGTACTCTGGACTGAAGATGCGCAAGGCTCTCAAGAATACTGTGAGGAACATACTCCTTTTTACCCTGGTTTCCTGGTTGGAATAATAGAAAAAGCTTGGGGCTGGCTATTATATTTTATAATTTCATATTTGAAGTCTCAGAAACCCTCCTACCCCATATGGGGAGTAGGGGGATGGTGGTAGGGTGGGGATGGCACTGACCATTCTAAGGGTAACCATGGCCGGTGACACATCCGCACTACGCTACTCTAAGAACTTCCTCCCTGCTTTAGTTGCTCTCTTGCAACATTGCATAGTTCCTGATGATGCACTGAGAAGTGTGAAAGTATTTGAGCTCAAGATTTCCACCCCCCGTGGCTTGTCTTGTATATATATATTCATCCATAGGCGCCATAGTCTCAGTTATAAATGTTCATAACATCCATAGGCGCCATAGTCACAGTTGTAGATAACTGTCAACAACTGTGACAGCCTTTTCAACCTGTAGATAAATGGTTCAGAGAACCGACAAATTAATAAATTACACATGTGCAACACTTGGGTATTTTTATTGAGGAAACGTTTCGCCACACAGTGGCTTCATCAGTCCATACAAAGGAGAATGGTGAAGAACAGGAGGAGTTTGAGGTAATCACTCCCTCAGCCTCGAGTCGATGTAATCAGTCCATCAAGCTTTTCAAGATTGATCAACTGGTCAGTTCTCTGAACCATTTATCTACAGGTTGAAAAAGTCTTGGGTCACAGTTGTTCGTCACTGTGTGGCGAAACGTTTCATCACTAAAGATACCCAAGTGTTACATATGCGTCTAATTTATCAAATTTTCAACCTATTGCCAGAAGATGTCAGAAATATTGTGGGAACGAGGGTAGAAATTTTCAAGAAAAATTGAACCACTCTCTACTGAAAGTGCTTGATCTACAAGAGTTTTGATGGCTGTGGGTTGCTAGCACCAACAGCCTGCAACACCATGAGGTCAACAGGGAAGCTTGGCCACAGACCGGGCTGCGAGAGTAGAACCCTGGAAGGTGGTCACGGGTATGGTATACTTCAGTTGTGCCATTATTCATTACAGATAAGATCTTCAAATTAGCTCCTGATCAGTCGGACTGTGTTCGGCTGGTAATAACAGCCAGGTCTATCAGACCAGCAATCGGGGGACCTGGTCTGGGACCGGGCCGTGAAAGACTCTTGCAATAGTTGCCGCTGAATTTACCTTAGTAAGAAACGTTCATGTCAAAGCTTATGTTAAAGGTAGTTTTGAATTTCAACAAGACGGCGATGACGCCCAGATTGTACTCCAGGTAGACAGAACTCAACTACAACCGTTAACGTGAAAATCTAGAAAGGTGATGTAAATGTATTTATTGGGGTGGCAGGTGGTCTGGTGGTCTTCTAAACACAAATGTTGTCAGATCTCTCCAGAGGGTTATAAGGTTAATGGACATGTCTGAGGCCACATCTCAAGTATTATCTTAAGCACATACCATAAACATTACGTGGTGAGAGAACACCCTTCTTCACCACCAGCAGCATCCCTCCCTTCCCTAACTCTTATCACCACCTTTCCTCACACTACAGTCACTCCTTCACTGCACCACCTGTGATTTACCTGAGACTGATTTCGAGGAATTTTCAGTCCTTGCAGTTCGGCTTTCGACCAGGCTTCTTTGTTGATTCTCTGTTAAACCAAGCAGTCAACATTCCAATACATAAATGATATTGTATACCATTAATATAATGATACAAGTTGGTGCAGTTAGCGCCCCCCCACTCCCTGGTCTATATAGCCATCACAGCCTGCTTGATCTGGCATTTGGCGGAGGTAATGATCCAGTTTAGTTTCCTCTTGAAAACTTCTACACTTATTCTGGCAATATTTTTGATATTTGCTGGTTATGGGTTGAGTCTTGGTCCACGGATGAAGAAACAGTCTTATATTACTGTGCCTATTGGTACCCCTGCTTTCCACCAAGTTTATTTTATGCTTTCTCCTAAACCTCTCAAACCATTGAAATTTGGGACAGGCCCTCCAATATCTTCCAGGTTTATATCATAGGTATCTCTCGCTTCAGAGTGTATTTCAGATGCTTTGAGGTATTCCCAATAGTTTGATTGCTTCATTGACTCATTGAGGGCAGTAGAGGATCTCATCGTTTTCCAGCTTTGATCTCTTCTGCCTGAGTCGTGAGCACTGAACACTATTCTACAAATGAGAGTATAAGTGATTTGGATATTACCAGTATTGATTGGCATTATGTATCTTATTTTCAAAATTTTCATTATCCGCTATATAATTTTTTGGCCTTTGCCGCATTCCCTTTATTGTACTGTAAATTAAAGATGATTTCCTGTTATTCCTAAATCTTTTACCTGTTCCTTGCGTTCTGCGAGATGGTCTGCTTGCTTTCTGTATTTTGTTTTGAGTTCTACATTCTCTCCATATCAAAGCAAGTGAAATTTGTCAGTATTAAACATCTTGTTATTCTCATTTGTTTTTCCTATTGTAATTTTTCTGTATCTTCTTACTTTCATACTTATTTTAGCATCGTCGACAAAGGACGGTACGATGCTGTGCCTTAAGGTACTGAATTTTTTGTTTTGTTGAGAATAGACTGTTTTGTGTTGTTTATTAAAAAATTTAGTATCTATTTTCCATCTTTTCCTGTTATGCCCATTGTCCTCATTTTATAAGCCATCACTCTATGATCACATTAGTCAAATGCCTCTACAAAATTCGTTAAGGCTACAAGATTACCAGAGGACCATTTCATGGCTCACCGCCCCTGCGACCCGGTCCCAGACCAGGGCTTCTGGTTGATGGCCTGATCAACCAGGAGTCCAGTGTATGTACCACAGCTCGGCTGTTGAGGCACTGACTTGAGTAACTCATTAAGTAGACCACATCTGCATTTCTTGCAAAGCCTCGGATATTGTCATAATGGTGTAATAGCTGTGACAGGGATGATCTTTCTGCTCTGACTTGTGTTACGTAGATCATTTCTCTCCCCTTCCCCGTAAAATGTATGTTGACGTCTCAGACCTATTCAGAGACTTATGTGTGATGTTAGTGCTATTGGTCGGCAATGTGCCATAGCTCTGTTACCTCTGTTAAGCAAGGCTACGTCTTCTCTTTTTAAAGCCTCTGTAATTTCACCTGAAGCTAGTCTCCCCCCCCCCCAAAAAAAAAAATAATTATTGGTGCATTTCTTTATAAGTACAGTACTAAATTCCAGGAATCAGACCCAGGTAATGTCGGAAGACCTCACCTTCAAGGACCACATCAATGTCACTATCACATCTGCGAGGAAACTGATAAGATGGATAATGAGAACATTCAAGACAAGATATGCCAAGCCAATGATGATCCTTTTTAAATCACTTGTTCTCTTTAGGCTGGAATACTGCTGTTCATTAACATTCCCATTCAAGGCAGGTGAAATTGCAGATCTAGAGAATGTACTGCGTGTATAACTTCCATCAAACCCCTTAACTACTGGGAACGCCTGGAAGCACTTGACTTGTACTTACTGGAGTGCCGGCGAGAGAGACATATCATATCTACACCTGGAAGATTCTGGAGGGACTGGTTCCTAATCTGCACACAGAAATCACTCCCTACGAAAGCAAAAGACTTGGCAGGCGATGCAACATACCCCCAATGAAAAGTAGGGGCGTCACTGGTACACTAAGAGAAAACACAATAAGTGTCCTGGGTCCAAGACTGTTCAACAGCCTCCCACCAACCATAAGGGGAATTACCAATAAACCCCTGGTTGTCTTCGAGAGGTTCCATATCAGCCAGGCTGTGGTTTGTACGTTGGACTGCGTGTGGCCAGCAGTAACATCCTCGTTGATCAGGCCCTGATCCACCGGGAGGCCTGGTTATGGACCGGGCCGCGGGGGCGTTGATCCCCGCAGTACCCTCCAGGTAGGTGCTGCATGCTTGAGAATGTTGTCACATTTCATTTCGAAGTCTGGATGATTTTTTCTAGTATCAGACATATGATTTGTAGAGTGTACAGGATTAATGAAGATACTGTATTACCCGGGTCTTCCATTCTGATGGAGTCTACCAGACCGCTGAACATGTCTTTCAAGATTTACACTTTTAATACTGTTCTTTCAATATTTTGCTTATTTCTTTTTCGTCATTGGCATATGAATCTTCTTGGATTTTGCATGTGTGAAAAGGTATTTAGGATTATTTACAGTTTCCTTAATGGCCTTTTTGTTCCTTTTGTGTTCATTCTGTCTGGTATGAATGTTTTGATTTTTTCTTTAGCAGAAATTTCGCAGTGTAAATTTACTTTTGTTTCCTGTGATATTTGGTGGTACTGAGCACTTCAATAACTATTTTGTTTCTTCTTGTTGATTGTCTTCTACGTTGTGTGTTTGATGTCTTCTACGTTGTGTGTTTGATGTGTTAAAAGTCAGCGGGACACACATTCACCACATCTTGTGTGCTGCTTCACTCAGTTCTTCCATACATTGTTCTGGATTAAGATGGTCATCAGAGTTTATGCAACTCGAGATTGTTGCGTATTTTAGTTGCTCATTCTTAGTGAACATCAAATCTAGCGTATTTTCAGTGCAAACTTTTCTCATTCTTAGCATTTCCTTGGTTTGAGGTTGTACTGTTTGTGGTACATTGTTGTTGTATATGGTCTTCCATTTTACGTTTGGGAAGCTAAAATTTCCCAGGAGGGAAATATTTGGTTTAGGATTTTCAAGGCCGGTATCTGTCTACTTACCTATTCGGTGAATTCGTCTGCCATTTGCATACAAGAATAATTACCAAGTCATCGATCTCTACTTTTATTACAAGCATTTCTTTCATATCATTTCATGACTTTTTAAAATTTCTGTGCAACTAAGTCGCATAGAAAACTACTACCCCCATCAACTTGTTTACTCCATCACATTTGTACAGATTATATTTTAGGATATAGACTTCACTAAGAAGTCTCTGTGGGTTTTATTAAAAGTCCCAGACATTATAATTGTTTCTGTGAGGAAGTTATTTATGAAAAGAGCTTTATTTTTAATCTTTCATTTTATATATATATATATATATATATATATATATATATATATATATATATATATATATATATATATATATATATATATATATATATAGGCAAAAAAGAAAGGATGATACTTTGCTTAAGATGCTTTAGTTGCTGGCTAATTTCGTATTGTTGAGACCATTTCAGCTGCCACTCAAGCTAGGGTGCCTGTTATAAGTACTCTTGATCTGTCTAGTAATCTTTCATCCTGTTGTGATTGAAGAATTTAGGTGCTTGACTGAATTTATATGAGTAGCGAAGATTCTCTGTACATTCTCCAGGTCTTCGGTTTCACCTTCCTTAAAATGGGCAGTTAGTGTACAGTAATATTCCGGTCTAGAGAGAAAAAGTGACGTAAATAGTATCATTTACTTGGCCACTCTTGTTTTGAGGGTTCTAGTTATCCAGTCTATTATTTTCCTTGGGGCTGTTATAGTGACACTGTTGTGATCCTTAAATTTAAGATCTGACATTTCTATTCCAAGTTTCTCACTTTAACCTTTCGCTCTATCGATCTATCGAATGGTTTGAGTTAATTTTATACTCTCTAATAGTTTTATTTCCTCGGTTTTTTTTATAATGGAGTAAATTGAAATTTGTCCTCATTGAACATCACATTATTATCTGTGACGGTGGAAGACTTTGTTTACATCAGCTTGGAGGCTAGTATCCTCAGTGAATGCCGCTCCCGTGTCAAGTCTGATATCGTCTAGAAATGATGATACGGTACTGTGAGTTATATTTCTGTATGTCGGATATAAAAATAAGAGTTTGGCTGGAGGTAAGTACTGTGACTTAGGGAATGGAGATTTTCATTGTGACAGCCTTTGATTTAAGAGTTTATTGTTTTTTAAGTTCTGTTAGAAAGTTAAAAATCTATCTGCCCACTTTACCATTTATTTCTTTTGCACTCAGTAGTGTACTGCTAAACCACGATACAAGGTTCTCGGTGTCACTTAACACTTTCTGTAAACTAACCAGTACTGCTGTCTTTAAGAGGAAAGTCCATAGTCTCTTAGTTATAATCTGATCAGCAGGGCTGTGATCCTTGCCCTTGACCACGTGGCACTAGTGCCAACGGCCTGATTGATGAGGCCATTAACCAGGAGGCCTGGTCGGGAACCCATGACTTGTGCATTCGACAAAATGCATATAAACGGTAAAAAGGCTGTTTAATCTAAAAAAAAAAACTATGCATTGGCGTGTTGCCAGGCGCTGTGTGTTTGGCAGTACGGTGGCGGAAAATGTCCAAGAAACGTTCAAATTTGTACGGTTATCAGTGTTGGTGCGAGAATGTTGTGTAGGGTGTTAGTTTGGTGGCGGCGTGAGCTAGGTAGAGGACATTGTTCGACGCCAGTCAATGGTCACGCCACATAAATATGAGTGAGAGTCAGTGCTGTGGTGAGTCACAGCCTGAGTCACCACCTGGTTATCGCCCCTCCCCCCCCACTCCCCCACCTTTACCACCTGTGGTTACTGGTAACTTGACTAGTTTAACTCTAAATATACGTCATTGGATCATCGTCCCCCCCCCCAGATGGCCGCTTGAACACTTAGCCGTCTAATTAACTATCTTGCTGATAAACGAGTCTCGTTTACCCTTAACCACCTATATACATCATTTGCTTTCTATATAAAAACACGGAAAGTTCTGCAGCTATAAAAGTGTAAGAGTTTTGAAGATAGCACCGTGAGATTTAATTGCTCTTGTTGAGTGGTCAGCTGGTGTCTAATATTGACAGTAATAATATCTGCGCAACTCAGTTGCTACTCGTGACTGATCAGTCAGGTTGTGATGGCCGTGTGGGCATGTAGGTAGCTAACAGCAATAACTTGGTTAACCAAACAGTCAACAAGGAAGTCTGACCTCAGTCGGCTAAAACCTTGGAAACTTGAGATAGATATAAGAAGGTATTATTGTGCACCTCTGCTGTAGTCAAGCTGATACAACCATAATAAACAGTTCCTGTAAATTGTCAATATTTTAGTAAGGGTTTTTACTGCAAGTTACTACACCTGATATTGTCACTATCTCCAACTTGAAAGATGTTTTCCAGGGTCAACGCCCCCCTTCCTTCCTCCCGGCACGGCCCCAGACTCTGGGGGACCAAATATCCTATCAGGATGTTTGATCTTCCAACTTGACACCCTGTGTCAAGAAAGTCAAGTTTGGTGACATACTTCCCAGCTCAATAACGGCCCTTGGTACATAAACAAAGCTCTTCCAAAACATTGAGAAAGTAGGAACATTTCCAAGTCATGGATATGGAGGAATAATATAATCTTGGACACAAGGCGTGCGACCAGCAGTAACAGCTTGGTCGATCAGGCCCTGATTCACCGCGAGGCCTGGTCACAGACCGAGCCGTGGGGACGTTGACCCCCGAAACCTTCTCCAGGTATATTCCAGGTAAGGCAGTACAAGGAGGATTCGTGGCTTATTTAAACCATAATGAGTCATTCAAGCTGAACAAGCTTAGAAGATAAACAGTGCAGTGGTGAACAAAGAGCTGAGTTTATTTGAAAGACAAGAACAAGAATTAAAACAGCAAAGACTTGATGCTGCCCAACACTTTAGTTTACCGGGAGTGGCAAGCAACACTTGCTTCATACCTCGTAGCTTAGAGGATTGCAAGAGTAAAGAAACCACACACAACCGATGAGGAATTGGAAAAAAAAAAATCAGCCATCACAGTCAAAATGGATGATGCAAGTTGTTTCCCGATGTTTTGCTGAGATTAACACCTTGAACATTTTAATGAAAAGTCGCGATCAGACGTTGGTTGGGCTGTTAGAGAAAGTAACGACATTCAAGAGTAAATTAAAGTTGCGGAAGAGTAAAATTGAGATAGGGAAGACTGCATCATTACCATCTTTGAGTGAACTTGAGGACGATGAAACATTTTTAGTTATCCAGATCTAAAACATCATCGTGGAACATTTTTCAAAAGTAATTACAGAGTTTGATCACTATATTCCTGAGAATCTGATAAAATACACCTGGGTAAGAAATCTTTCAACATTGAACTTGAGGACCTACCTGGCGATATTTCCAGCATCAGCAAACTACTGGAGCAGCTCATCAAAATTCAGAATGACGAAACACTTCATTATGATATCAAAAGGCAAAAGTGAATCACCGAGTTCATTCTTGATCAAAGTTTTAGAAAGAAAAACAGATTCTTGGAGGTGAAGCCCTGAAAGTGCTCCTTCACCTTTGTTACAATTTTCCTGTGCGAGGCAGAATTTTCAGCATTTATCATCACAAGAGCTGAAAATTCAAAGACAAAGTACAGAAACCGTCTAGAACCAGAGCGTGACTTAAGATGCAGTCTCTCATCTAAATCATCCCGATTTGAGGAGCTCGTTAAAACCATGCAGTGCCAGGGATGTTAATTACTGATACGTCTCTGACCACACCTCAGTCCATCTATTGAATAGGCGTTATATTAATTACGAATATTCATTCTGTTTATTAGCAACATTAATAAAATATTTCCATTTACCTTTTGTTTTTGTGGCACTTTTTTTAGGACCAAGTTAATGGGTCGCCAGGATTTTGGGTCGCTGCCAAAAAAAAAGGTTAAGAGCCACTGCTTTAAAGGTTGTACACTCAGGAAAGGCATACACACAGTTCTGAGTCCAGCATCGTAAGCCAGTGGTCACTGCTGCTGTGGCAGCCATACATCACAACTCCACCGTCAGGTGTTCTTGCTGCGTCCCAGCCAAGTGCACGTCACTTGTGACAGACACCCTCGTCAGGTTATTTTTTTAATTTGATAAATTAAGAGCAATGTGTAGGACCAGGATACGTGTGGTGGTCAATATTGCCGGTATTGTAGAGGACTTGGTTGGTCGTTTTCGTTCTCGAACACCTTATCTTAATCTCTTCTTCCCCTCGGCTGAAACCATCCTGACCCTGGCCGCCAGCTAAACCCAAGATATTGCTTGTGGTTTCTCAGTGTTGCGGCGGGCATTTATCTTTAATGTTACATCTTTAGGTAATTTTGAGGAATATGTTGCGAGTGCTTATTTCATAGGCAGGGTACTGTTTTATGGAGTTTCACCGAGCCTTAGTGAGCTTCCAGACTCTTCTTAATTTCAGATTAGCAACCCTTGATTAATATCCCGTGTAAAAAGAAAAAAATCAAGCAGTGTGGCTTATTTCCATTGGGGTTCTTGTTAGATACTTTCCCAGGCAGCAACCCACAAATGTCGACTGTATCCTGGATATTTACCACTAGGTAACAGCGTCAGCAGGTGTTAGGAGACTTACTCATACGTCTCCTGCTCCCGGTTGTAAGCCTATCGCCCTATTACCACGCTACCAGATTGCTTCACCTATTGAACTCAGTGACTGACCGTGAGTTGTTGCTGTGAACTTCTCCGCCTTGTAATTGTAAATGGAATCAGTTCTATAGACAGCAAAAAAAAAAAAAATTGGAGATACCAACAGTCTTTCACTTGGGATATGAAAACAACGATGCTCATTGTTAACAAATTTCAACTGCTTAATTATGGAAGGTATGAAGACGTCAGAACGAACACAGTATGCAGAACACAGACAACATCACAGAATGTAATGTAAAAACCAGGTAGGAAAGTAAGGAATTATTGTCAGAATAGCTACTGTTTGAAGAACACGATAAAACGTATCATGGAAGACTAGTAATAAGCAAAACGAGAGGAGAGAAATGGTTTAAAATATCGACATGCAATATGACGCGATCCTTTGTTGACGACGTTTCGTCCACACAGTGAGCTTTATCAAGTCAGATTGTAATAAAGTTGGTAGAATTACCGACAATATGTAAAGTAACAGGACACAAGTGCAACTAATGTGACATTTATTGTGGCAACGTTTCGCTCTCCAGGAGCTTTATCAAGCTTGATAAAGCTCCTGGAGAGCGAAATGTTGCCACAAGCTTGATAAAGCTCCTGGAGAGCGAAACGTTGCCACAATAAATGTCACATTAGTTGCACTTGTGTCCTTTTACTTTACATACTTTATCAAGTCAGTCTGATCATGTCAGCAATGTAGGCGAAATGCATTATACTGCATTGGTTTGTTTTTTTCCCAAGACGAGATTGAAGTGAGGGGAAGACAAATCGTTGTTGGATTTAATAGTGTCATCAGCTGACACATGTAAACACGGGAGAGGTGTCTGCAATAACACCTTACAACAGACATGAGAAAAAAAATAGCAGAAAAAGACACAGCATCAGGAAGAGATTAGAAAAAAATAATTGGTATTGGCGACAGACTAGAAACATATCAGTGATGAATGTGAATAATGCGCGAGATAAAACTAGTAAAGCAAAAAAGGGAGAAAGTAGAGGAAAGATGGGAGGGGTAAGGAAGAGGAAGGCAAAGAAAAACCTTAATAATTGGGTTTCTTTGATCCCAGTATTATCTGACGAACAAGCTTCTCAAAGGGATTTTTGACTTTCCAGAAGTCTTACCCCCGCCCCCTGGTACCACCCGGTACAACCCCCACCCCAGGATGAACTATCTTATGTACCTACCCCACTATGATCCATCCCATGTACCTACCCCACTATGATCCATCCCATGTACCTACCCCACTATGATCCATCCCATGTACCTACCCCACTATGATCCATCCCATGTACCTACCCCACTATGATCCATCCCATGTACCTACCCCACTATGATCCATCCCATGTACCTACCCCACTATGATCCATCCCATGTACCTACCCCACTATGATCCATCCCATGTACCTACCCCACTATGAACCATCCCATGTACGCAACCCATTACGAATCATTCCATATATTCACCCCATTACGAACTATCACATGTACCCACTGCCATAGTGAAGAGCTCTGTTCCACAAGGCACAGTACTCGCCCCCATCCTGTTCCTCATCCTCATATCAGACACAGACAGAGATGTAACCCACAGCACCGTATCATCAATTGCAGACGATACTAGGATCTGCTGAGGACGCGGTTAACCTCCAAGAAGATCTAAACAAAGTTTTCCAGTGGGCAACGGAGAACAATATGATGTTCAGTGAAGACAAATTAAAACTACTCCGTTATGGAAAACTGGAGGAAATAATAACTAGGACTGAGTATACTACAAACTCTAATCGCACAATAGAGCTGAAAAGTAATGTGAAGGACCTGGGTGTTGTAATGTCCGAAGACCTCACCTTCATGGATCACAACAATGCCACTATTACATCTGCTAGGAAACTGATAGGATGGATAATGAGAACATTCAAGACAAGAGATGCTAAGCCAATTATGATCTTTTTAAGTCACCTGTTCTCTCTAGGCTGGAATACTGCTGTACATTAACATCCCCATTCAAGGCAGGTGAAATTGTAGATCTGGAGAATGTACAGATATCTTTTACTGCATGTATAAGTTCCGTCAAACACCTTAACTACTGGGAGCGCCTGGAAGCACTTGTACGCACTGGAGCGCAGGCGGGAGAGATGTATCATATTCTACACCTGGAAGATTCTAGAGGGACTGGTTCCTAACCTGTACACAGAAATCACTTCAAACGAAAGCAAAAGACTTGGCAGGCGATGCAACGTACCCCCAGTGAAAAGTAGGGGCGCCACATACCTAAGAGAAAACACAATAAGTGTCCGGGGCCCAAGACTGTTCAACAGCCTCCCACCAGCCATAAGGGACATTACCAATAGACCCCTGGTCGTCTTCAAGAGGGAGCTGGACAGATACCTAAAGTCGGTGCCGAATCAGACGGGTTGTGGTTCGTACGTTGGACTACGTGCGGCCAGCAGTAACAGCCTCTTTGATCAGGCCCTGATCCACCGGGAGGCGGGGGCGTTGAACCCCGGAATGCTCTCCAGGTAGGTAGACCCCACCCCTGAACCCCTCTCGTGAACCTGTGTCCACCCCTGAACTCCAATGGAATCTACCTGGAGTAGCTTCCGGGGGTCAGCGCTCCCGTGGCCCGATCCCAGACCAGGCCTCCTGGTTCCTGGTCTAATCGATCAAGCTATTAGGACCGGCCGCTCTCAGTCCAACATACGCACCACAACCCGGCCGAGCAGGAACTGTTATGAAGAATCAGTCGAGTTCCTTCTTGAAGACAACTAAGAGTTTGTCAAGAATGTTGAAGAGTTGTGGTCCTATGGCATAATCCTTATAAGTTCTCTCTGTTTACTCATCGGTGTCCAGGCTATGGTGACCGGGCTGTGGTTCGTACGTCAGCTTGCTTGCGGCCAGCAGTAACAGCCTGGTTGATCAGACCCTAATCCACCATGAGGCCTGGTCTCAGACCGAGCCGCGGGAGCGTTGACCCCCGAAACCCTTTTCAGGTTAACTCTCCAGGAGGCATCATGCACCGTCTGACAAGCCTCTTGTGTTTATAAGTAGTAATTTCAATGTTCAGGCTTGGTACAAATCCCTCCAGTGTCTTCCAGGTGTAGATTATGATGTATCTTTCTCGCCTACGTTTTATGGAGTACAATTCTAGAGACTTTAAGCGTTCCCAGGAATTTGGGTCTTGGTCGAGTGTATGCGAGTTGTGAAGGTTCTATGCATATTCTCCAGTCCAGCAGTTTCGCCTGCCATGAAGGGGAGGTCGTTACTACATAATATTAAAGCCTAGAGAGACCAAGTGATGTTAAGAGTTTTATCATTGGCTTGTAATCTCTTGTTTTGAAAGTTACAGTTATCCAATCTATCATTGTTCTTGCAGCTACGATAATAACATTGTTGTGTTTATTGAACGTGAGGTCTGACATTATAACTCCCATTTCTCTCACATTTGACTTTCGTTCTGTTCAGAGGTTTGAGTTTGTCTTGTAGTTTGATGTTTTTATTTCCTACATTCTTCCATGGCGAAATAACTGAAATTTGTCCTTATTGAACATCATATTGTTTCAGTGGTCCACTGGAAAACTTGATTTATATCAGCTTGGAGGCTCGCTATGTCTTTCATCGATGCCACTTTCATACAGATTCTGGTATCGTCTGCAAAAGGTGATGCAGTGCTATGATTTATGTCCCTGTCTGTGTCTGAAATGAGAATGGGGAAGAGAAGTGGGGAGCCGAGTATTGTGCCTTGGGAAATAACTTTTCACTGTAGCAGCCACTGATTTTACTGTTTACCGGGTTCTGTTTCTTAGGAAGTTTAAAATCCATTTTCCCACCTTCCCAGTTATTCATTTTGCATGCATTTCGTGTGCAGTTACCCAATGGTAGCACTTGTCAAAGGCTTTTGCAAAGTCATTGCATTCAGCATATATATTTTGCTTGTCCCAAGTGCATCCAAGACAGCATCGTAATGGTCGATAAGTTGCGAAAGGCAGGAGAGACTTGTTCTGAACCCATGTTGACCTGGGTTGTACAATTCTTGTGAATCCATGTGATTGGTAATCTTACTACTTAAAACCCTTTCAAAGATCTTGATAATGTGAGTTGTTAGTGTACCAGCTTCACCCTGGCGTCGTGACCTTGATACATCCTTCTGTTGATGCGTTCAAAGACGTATGCTCAGTTTGCTTAGAAACATACATGGGTTAGAAGCCCAGGATGACCCAGGAAAGACATTCAGTGTGGCTTATTTCCATTGTAGTCGTTTCATCCTTTCTCCAGGCTGTGACCCATGGAAAAAAACAACAATTAACTCTTGACTGCTAGGTGATCAGGGACAGCAGGCATAGGGAAACATGCCCAACGTTTCCACGCGTCTCAGGATCAAACCTCGTTTGTGAGATGAAGGCGATAACAGGTAAACACGAGCCATACTGTTAAACAAAAAAAAAGTTGCTGAAGAATTAGCATTGTCGAAAGTGGAACTAGAAAAGATGTAGGAGGTGGTGCTTGTGTGTGAGCGTGCAGAAGTAACTCACTATTGGTGTGTGTGTGTGTGTGTGTGTGTGTGTGTGTGTGTGTGTGTGTGTGTGTGTGTGTGTTTACGGCCCGCATAGGGCCAATAAAGTATTTAAATTACTGTGAACGCCCTAAAGTCTTAGATACGTACTCACTGGAGCAGAGGAGAGAGAGAGAGAGAGAGAGAGAGAGAGAGAGAGAGAGAGAGAGAGAGAGAGAGAGAGAGAGAGAGAGAGAGAGAGAGGAGGGGGGGGAAGGGAGGAGGATAATGTATACCTGGAAAGTACTTGAGGGCCTTGTCCCAGATCTGTAAACTGCCATCACAACATACTGGAATGAGAGATATGGTAGGAAGTGCAAAATCAGTGGCACCGTGGAGGAACACTGTGTCAACGCCTGTGCTCCAGATTATTCAACATATTACCAAATGATATCGGAAACGTTACTGGGACAAATGTAGAAGTTTTCAAGAGGAAACTGGACAAGCATCTTCACCAGGTGCCAGATCAACCCAGGCTGTAATGGATATGTGGGTCAGCGGGCCACCAGCAGCAACAGCCTGGTTGACCAGGCAGGCACCAGACGAACCTGGCCCAAAGCCGGGCTCGGGGAGTAGAAAAACTCTCGAAACCCTTGAAAGGTATATCAAAGGTAAAGGTAGGTGTATGTGTACTCGCCTATATTCACCTGTATGAAGTTGCAGGAATCAAGTCACAACACGTACGTGTGTGTGTGTGTGTGTGTGTGTGTGTGTGTGTGTGTGTGTGTGTGTGTGTGTGTGTGTGTGTGTGTGTGTGTGCTCATCTAATTGTGGTTGCAGGGGTCGAGTCATAGCTTCTGGCCCCGCCTATTCGCTGGTCGCCACTAGGTCCACTTACTCCCTTCACCATGAACTTTATCGAACCTCTTCTTAAAGCTGTGTATGGATCCTGCCCCCACAACATCACTCTCCAAATTGTTTCACTTCATGACAACTCTATAACTGAAGAACCTAACATCCCTGTGATTCATCTGAGTTTTCAACTTCCAGCTGTGACCCCTTGTTGTCTCCCATCTCTAAAACATTCTGTTCCTGTCCACCTTGTCAATT
>NC_091303.1:26206769-26221769 GCF_038502225.1 Cherax quadricarinatus | reverse complement strand
CTTCCTCGCACCAGACACTCAACAATTGTCTTAAAGCTCTCTACCTTCGAATTCTTTTCCACCGTAATCTTACCTTTAACCTTTCTGTCTTTTCTCTCCAACATTTCACATTTCTTTCCGGCCACTAACCTCGTTTTTTTTAGGGGGGGAACTACTTCACCGTCTCTTCCCCCCACTTCCGCCACACACTGCCACGCCTCCACAACTTTCTCCCACAACTCAAACTCTTTCTTTCTTCTTACTGTTTTCCTTTGCATTGTAATTTATTTTGAAGTCCACTTATGTTCTCCCTCAGTTTATTTATTCATTTTCGTTTATTCGTCCAACCCGATGCTGGTGAAGAGTTCTTGGTCCAAGGATTTGCTGCTACCATATACTTCTTTGGATAATATATAGCAATAATGATAGAATTACCGACAAAATGTTAGGTAAATAGACACAGATGCAACTAATGTCACACTGTATTGTGGCGTTTCGCTTGACAATTCTCCTGGAAAGCGAAACGTTGCCACTATAAAATGTCACATTAGTTGCATCTGTATGGATCATATATGACTGTCTCCCATTACTTAGGTGCTCTATGACTGTGGAGGGTTTACCCCTTCCTCATGAATATTATTATTATTATTATTATTATTATTAATGCATCCTTCTTCATTTATTTTATTTACAGTCTTGTAGTAATATATGACTAATGTGATTGTAATAATTGTGATGGGCTGTACAAAACCCAGGGCAAAAACCACATCTAATATTGGGCCCCTTGCTTAAATGAGTATAGAATTTGCACTGAAGAAAGCAGAGAAATGCCTGAGATACTGAAGCTGCAATACAACTCTGTTCAGTGAGCCATTAATCAGACTAAAAAATTGACAATTGATATGGTTATTTTTATAAATGTGACTGAAATCTCTGCAGACATATCCAGTATATCTGACGTAACCCAAATTTCACTTACCACTGTTAAGCCATTAACAGCATTCCCATGCACTCTTACCCAGGTTTAGACTCGTGGAACACAGTATTCATCAAGCATTGCAAATAACTCACTATCACATGCCTTAATTATGCTATGGAGATGGAGTCTGGACACGTCAGTTATGCCACAGTCATTAAAAACAACTGATACAGCTCCACTCCGCAAAGGTGGCAGTAAAACAGTAATCAAAATCAATCAGTACATCGTTAACACCGACGTCCCATATTAATTAAATCTTTGAGTTTTAAGAAGTAAAATTATAAATAAATAAATTTGCAAGAGTTGCACAACCCAGTGATACAAGGGTTTAGAGCAGGTCACTCCTGCCTCTCGCAGTTGCTGGACCATTACGACATGGTTTTGGCTGCAGGGGTAGACAAAATGTGGGTGTAGAATACGCTGACTTCGTGAAAGCCTAAGACAAGTTCGATCATGGTGCAATAACACACAAAAAGAATAACCGGAAAAATGAGCAAACAGAGTATAATAGTGAACAAAGTAATATCAGAGGCAGCTACAGTGAAAAGTTCCTTTCCTCAAAGCGCAGTATTCGCAACATTTTTTTTTCTCATTTTCATATCCGACACAGAAATAAATTATGTTGCTCCATATGATCCTTTGTAGACGATACTAGAATTTTTGAGTGGCATTCACTGAGGACACAGTAAATATCCAGTCTGATATAAACCAGGTAGGTCTTCCTGTGAGCCACAGAAAACAATACGATGCTCAATGAGGACAGATCTGGAACTGAGTATAAAACAAACTCTAACCACTCTATAGAGCTGAAGATAAATGTACCCTCAAAGGAGGTTTCTGAATACCTTTAGGGGCACTTAAGCCAGGGATTTGGGCCTGCCCTTCTCTTCCCTTCCTAGGATCGAGCTTAAATACTCCCATTGCCTCAGGAGGTATATGACCCTATGGGTTTAGCGCTCTCCAATGAATGTATTAATAATATTTAGCCTATCATTTTCATAGTGAGGATAAAACTGTTGAGATGACGTAAGCTAAGAACTGACATTATCACTAAGATACTCATGTTTATTAATAATAATCATAGTAATAATAATATTATTATTAAATGTTAGTAACTTAGTAATAATGTCAGTTCTTAGCTTACATGATCTCAACATTGCTACTATCACAATGAAAATGATAGGCTATGTAACTCGAGCCTTTAAACAAGGTATCCCAAGTCAGTGATGATGCGTGTTCTCTCTAGGCTAGAATATTTCTTGTACGATAACCGTCCCTTTTAAGGCAAGCGAAACTGCAGATATGGAAAATGTACAGAGAACCTTTACATCTCGTATAAATTCAGTCAAACACCTAAGTTACTGGGAACGCTTGAAGTACCTTGAACTGAAACTCCTGGAAGGTAGGCGAGAAAGACGAATCGTAATTTACACCTGGAGCTTCCTGCAAGGATTGCTCCGAAATCTGTGCACCCAAATCACTCCCAAAGAAAATAAGACGGTACAAAATGCTTGCGATGAAAGGTAGGAGTGAAATGAGTTCTCTAAGAGACAACTCAATAAATATAAATATGCAACATAGAAAATGTATTAAAGAAGAGGCATTCAATTAATATACAGAAGATTTAATTGTATTAATTTTAGGAAAGTCATTAAATCGGTTAAATATACAACAAAGAAATCTGTATTAATTTATGATTCATTAAATTAACTGAATGTACAGAAGTGAAAAACTGATAAATCAGTTTGAAACTGCGGCGGTGAGAGTGACTGGTGGTCGTAACTGTTACTTGCTGCTCAGAGAACACCACCTGGCGCCCCAGTACTGTCTCCACCAGCATTTTGAAGAACCCTGTAGTAGAGCAAGACTTTATTTGAACAAATAAAATCTTGCTGTGCTGTGTTTATACTACTAGAGGTGGCCAGTATTGTTAGTTCAGACTTTAGGCAGTGAATATCAACATAAAATTATGTGTTTAAGAAAATTGTGTTAATCACTGCTGAAGAATGTTACTGACGCAGTGTTGTTTGATGTATATAGCGCCATACTTAACTATGTGGGGGGGGGGCCCACTCACCTCAACCACTATGAAGGGTCCACTCACCCCTTCCACTGTATGTGGGGCCCAGTCACACCTTCCACTTCATGTGGGTTCAGTTAGCCATCCACACTGTGAAACCCACTCAGTGCTCCCACCTCCACATTGACTGTATGTTGAGTCCAGTCTACCCTCCCTCCCTCCAGCTACATTGATCGCACAAATGAAATTCCGCTGGCGGTGTATTGTCGCTGATAAGACAATAAATAGGGAATTTAGGCAGCATTGACGGCCAATATTGGTAGGAAGCCTTGCTGAACTCTGCTACTGTACCATGATATTCTCCACATCCCGTGTCCTCTACTACCTGCCCCATCCCCCCCGCCTCTCTCTCTCTCTCTCTCTCTCTCTCTCTCTCTCTCTCTCTCTCTCTCTCTCTCTCTCCTACCGTGTCTGTTTTCCGTTTACTAAGACATTCCAGAGACTCAGCAATTGCTGTGTTGCGTTTGTGAGGCTCTGAGGCTAGTGATACAGTGGCAGTGTTTGGTGTGGCTTGAGGAGTAATGAAGTGGGTAGTAGATGGAGAAAACCCACAAATGGTGAATCAGCTTAGGTTTCGCCCGGCTGTAGCTTTGTCAAGGCCTTCACAAAGCTACACAGCCGGCGACACCTCGTTAAATAAAAGGCTTTCTGTTTGTCTCTTTGATTCACCTGCGGTGAAGCCTCTCTCATGTTTCACAGTGCACACGAAGTTAAGTTGATGAGCAGGTTTGTGGAAGTGCAACCACCTGAAAAAGTAGTGGATGGTTCAACCACGTGTCAGAGGTGGATGGTTCAACCACGTGTCAGAGGTGGATGGTTCAACCACGTGTCAGAGGTAGGATGGTTCAACCACATGTCAGAGGTGGATGGTACAACCACGTGTCAGAGGTGGATGGTTCAACCACGTGTCAGAGGTGGATGGTTCAACCACGTGTCAGAGGTGGATGGTTCAACCACATGTCAGAGGTGGATGGTTCAACCACGTGTCAGAGGTGGATGGTTCAACCACGTGTCAGAGGTGGATGGTTCAACCACATGTCAGTTCAACCACGTGTAGGATGGTTCAACCACATGTCAGAGGTGGATGGATCAGAGGTACAACCACGTGTCAGAGGTGGATGGTTCAACCACATGTCAGAGGTGGATGGTTCAACCACGTGTCAGAGGTGGATGGTTCAACCACGTGTCAGAGGTGGATGGTTCAACCACGTGTCAGAGGTGGATGGTTCAACCACATGTCAGAGGTGGATGGTACAAACAGGTATAAGAGGAAGTGTAAGTATGTGGTGGCGCGGAATTCTTGTACAATTATTTTTGTTTATTCTATTTTGTTGCGCTTATAACTAATTTTGTTTTTTTATTCTTTTCAGGTTAGTTATGCGAGGCTAAAGGAAACACGAGCAACGATTGTGGTTACTTGAGTGTGGCAGCAACCTCGCTTACACCTGGCTGTTACCTACCTGGTTGTCTTGGTAGGGATCGAGTCATAGCTCCAGGACCACCTTTTGACTCGCATCAACCGGATTTTCTGATTTCTGGCCTCCGGGCTCAGTCATATCTGTTCTTGAAATTATGTATAGTATAAAAGGACCCAGATTTTTTCAACACTATCCCTCTCGTACATTACGAGGATTTGTGATGTAAATGGTTTAGAAAATAGACAAGTTTCTCCATCACTGTCGTAGCTCCTCCGATTTTCTGATTTCTGGCCTCCGGGCTCAGTCATATCTGTTCTTGAAATTATGTATAGTATAAAAGGACCTGCTAAACATAATCACACCCAGTGTGATTTCGGTGTGCAGATTTACAACCACTCCCTCCAGAATATTCCAGGTGAAGATTATGATGTATGTTTCTCGCCTGCGTTCCGAGGAGTGCATATCAAGGGACTTCAAACGTTCCTACTAATTTAGGCGTTGACTGAGTAGGCCTGGTCTGGGGCCTGGTCACTAGGGCATTGACCTCCCAAAACCATCTCCAGGTAAACTTCAAGTTACATGCAAATTTTAATGTCATCTGCAAAGTATTATCCGGTACTGCTACTTACGTCTCTGTATCGGATTTGAGATTGACAAAGAGAATTGGTTGGAATACTGTGCCGTGAGGAGCAGAACTTTTCTCTGTGGCAGTCTGATTATACTTGATTCTCGAGTCAGCTCGTGGTTGTTGGAGTGGGTGCTGCTAGTACCAACAGCCTGATTGATCAGGCCATTAACCAAGAGGCCTGGTTTGGGGCTGTATTATAGGGGGGTCATGATCCTCTTGGTAGTCTACAGGTGGGCCGGAGGAGAGGGCAGGATGGGTGGACAGGAGGTTGCAGGATGACACAGCATTAGGCTTTCACCAGTGTACGTTGAACCCTGTAACTGAATAGGCCGGTCAGTCCCCTTCATCCACCTCTTAGTCTTCCTACTCTTTATTTTCCTTTTCTGTCTGCTCCCCAAGGCACAGTATTCGCCACAATTCTGTATGTCATCTCATACTGGACTTGGAGACACGGAGCATACTTCGTTAATAAGATACGACATGCGGTTTAGGGCAATTTATAGAGAGGATGTTTCGCCCACCGGGAACTTTATATAGTCTGTAGTGAGTATTGATAAAGTCTCGGGTGGAGGAAATGTCTTCTCAATAAAATACCATAAGCGGCACATTCTGTTTTATTAACTTACTGGTGGGTATATTCTTATCGTTGATATATACTATATTCTTTCCATACGATACTTAACTTTGTTTGAGATTGGCATCCGTAGAGGACACAGTAAACCTTCAGGCTGATGTAAACCAGATTTTCCAGTGGACGACACACACACATGCAGTTACTCCTCTGTGGGAAAAAAAATGATGAAAACTGGAACATAAAACTCATTCAAAGCACTCAGTAGTGCAAGACTAACTTGCGGGACTTAGGAGTGATAATGTAAGGAGATCTCACTTTCAAGGATCTCAGTAGTGTCATCAACTTGCACACGAAAATCACTCACTACGAAAGCAAAAGACTTGGCAAACGATGCAACATCCCCCCAATGAAAAGCAGGGGTGTCACTAGCACGTTAAGAGACCATACTATAAGTGTCAGGGGCCCGAGACTGTTCAACTGCCTCCCAGCATACATAAGGGGGATTACCAACAGACCCCTGGCAGTCTTCAAGCTGGCACTGGACAAGCACCTAAAGTCGGTTCCTGACCAGCCGGGCTGTGGCTCGTACGTTGGTTTCCGTGCAGCCAGCGGCAACAGCCTGGTTGATCAGGCTCTGATCCACCAGGAGGCCTGGTCACAGACCGGGCCGCGGGGGCGTTGACCCCCGGAACTCTCTCCAGGTAAACTCCAGGTAAATTACAACTGCAGGGAAAATGATAACCAGACAAAACAATTGATGTCAAGGAAATGAAGTATTTCTTCATCCACAGAGTAGTCAGTAAGTGAAATAGTTTGGGAAGCGATGTAGTGGAGGCAGGATCCATACATAGCTTTAAGTAGAGGTATGATAAAGCTCAAGGCTCAGGGAGAATGACTTAGTAGCGACCAGTGAAGAGGCGGGGCCAGGAGCTTGGACTCGACCCCTTCAACCTCAACTAGGTGAGTATACACAGGCATCTAACCATCACATTTTGTTTTTAGACCCTAAATGCCTTTCATCATAGGGGTGAGTTAAGTTTACCGCGGTCCCTGAGACTGGCTTATGTCGTGGGTTTAGCAGTTATAGGAAGAAAATGTAGCATCAAGATGCTTGCTTTGGATGGCCCCCGCGACCCAGTCCTAGACCAGGCCTCCTGGTGGATGGCCTGATCAGTCAAGCTGTTGGTGCTAGCAGCACGTAGACTATGTAAGCCCCACAGTTAGGTTGATCAGGCAGTGACGTGAGGCACTTTTCAAGTAGTGCACGTTTATTAAGGAAACGTTTCGTCACGATTAGACTGAAGACACTCTTGGCGAAACGTTTTCTCAATAAGTGCATAAGTGTCTCTTAAATACAGCTAGTATATACAGCTAGATACGATCGGACCTTGGAAACCATAAATAACCCGAACCAGGAGCTGTGACTCTACTCCCTTACATGCACAGCTAGGCGAGTGAAGCAAGTCACACACGCCCATGTTCCCCGGCACCCGGTACAAACTGCTGGTCAACATTACCAACATGTTTGTGTTCGCCTCAGAAGGGTTGCGTGTAGCAACAAGTCTTGTGAGCCTCATGTAAAAATGTGAACCTTCAGAGAAAGGATATTGCAGAGCGTCTTGTAATTGTGTTTGTCTGTGCTAATGTCAGCGTATATCGCTAAAGCTCAGCCACTCCGCTAATGCAGGTGTTGTTTTGTGGAAGGCAAGCAAGCTGGTGGGAAAAGTGGCAGGCCGGCAGGAAGGTAAGTAGGTAGCTAGGCAGGCAGGTTGTTAGCTAGGCAGGCAGGTGGTTAGCTAGGCAGGCAGGTGGTTAGCTAGGCAGGTAGGTGGTTAGCTTGGCAGGCAGGAGGTTAGCTAGGCAGGCAGGTGATTAGGCAGGCAGGTTGTTAGCTTGGCAGGCAAGGTGTTAGCTAGGCAGGCAGGTTGTTAGCTAGACAGGCAGGAGGTTAGCTAGGTAGGCAGGTGATTAGGCAGGCAAGTTGTTAGCTAGGCAGGCAGGTGATTAGGCAGGCAGGTTGTTAGCTAGGCAGGCAGGTGATTAGGCAGGCAGGTGGTTAGCTAGGCAGGCAGGTTGTTAACTAGGCAGGCAGGTTGTTAGCTAGTTAGGCAAGTTGTTAGCTAGGCAGGCAGGTGATTAGGCAGGCAGGTTGTTAGCTAGGCAGGCAGGTGTTTAGGCAGGCAGGTGGTTAGCTAGGCAGGCAGGTTGTTAGCTAGGCAGGCAGGAGGTTAGCTAGGCAGGCAGGTGATTAGGCAGGCAAGTGGTTAGCTAGGCAGGCAGGTTGTTAACTAGGCAGGCAGGTTGTTAGCTAGTTAGGCAGGTTGTTAGCTAGGCAGGCAGGTTGGTTGACAGGAAGACAGTCATAGAGTGGTTGGCAGTTAGATAGGCACTCGAGGAAGTGAAACAGTTTCCGGGAAGTGTAGACGGCTTGCTTCTCACTGATGCAGATAATGACTCGCCACACCTAGTACATGATGCCTTTGTTGCTTTGGTATGTCTGTGAGACATACCATACTTGTGGAGTGTTTCTTCATCAAGTAGTGAAGGCAGCAGTGAACACAATGTGCTGGGGTGCTTCTAGAATGTTTATCAGGTAGTGAAGGTAACAATAGCTACTGTGTTGCAGTGTTGCAGTACACCATAGGAGACAGTGTTGTGGTGTTGCAGTATACCAAAGGAGGCAGTGTTGTGGTGTTGCAGTATATCAGAGGAGGCAGTGTTGTGGTATTGCAGCTTCCTCAGTGCTGACTCATTACTCCGCCTTCACTCAATTGCCGCTCCATTGTGACGCCCCGTTGTTTGGCGACGCAGGCATGTTGCAGTCCGTTTAGACTGTTTCAAATAGGGGCGGCTGAAGCAAACGTTGAAAGGAACTGGTGACTGTGAAGACAGCAAGGAAAAGCTGGCGAGAGATAGATAGACAGAGAGAGAGAGAGATGGAATATAAGATTGTGACAAGAAGGGGGTCGGAGGAGAGTTTACAAAAGCACAGGTTACATTCATGAGGAAGGGAAAACGGGAGTGGGAGACACTGAAGACAAAACCTACAGGTAAGAAGTTTGGCAACTAAGCTGAAGGTACAGAACGAAGGTGAAACGCTGGGAAATAGTTCAAGCTTATGAGAAACGAAAGGCGAACACAGAAATGACTCGGTTATCTGGACTTCTTGTGAATCACATACAACCAGAAACTCAACTGTATATCTTAGACTCAGAGTCTAGCGAATCCGTTTTTCCCGAAGTCCTAGTGAATCCTGTGACTCCAGAAAAATGGTAATCCTTTGAGCTGTTCTCCAGCGGTGGCAAATCCCAGGGGCTTGTGTTGAGTGTCACGGCGAGTACTCAACACCTGCACTCCTCACACATGTACCAGCCGGTTCTCTCTACAGGCAGACTCTGCCTTTACAGGCACGGACTCTGCCTCTACGGGTACGTACTCTGGCTCTGCAGCAGAGTTGGATTTCCTTGGCCTTTGGTGAGCCTCTCACAGCTAGAGTTGTCACCTCTAGAGCTCCTCTGGAATATTAGAGAGCAACAGAAAATTTACAGGTAAAATTAGGCATGTTAGGTATGAAGGTAAAGGTAAGAGTCTACCTACCAACCTGGAAGGTGTTCCCAGGGTTAGCGTCCCCCCGCAGCCCGGTCCATCACCAAGTCTTACACTGGATCAAGGCCTGATCAGCCAAGCTGTTACTGCCGGGCGCACGCAATCCAGCGTACGAACCACAGCCCGGCTGGTCAGACAGTGACGTTAGGTATCTGTCCAGCTTCCTCTTGAAGACAGCCAATAGTCTATTGGCAGTCACCCTTATATATGCTGGGAGACAGTTGAGCAGTCTTGGGCCTCTGACATTATTGTGTTACCACTTAGTGTACTCTCGGCATTGGGGGGATTTTGCAGCACCTGACAAGTCTCTTACTTTCGTGGGGAGTATTTTCTGTGCGCAGATTTGGGACTAGTCTCCCTAGGATTTTCCAGGTGTAAATTAGGATGCATCTTTCTCGTCTGCGTTATAAGGAATACAGGCCAAAGGACTTCAGACGGTCCCAGTAATTGAGGTGCGTGATTGTACTTATACATGTAATGAAAGGTCTCTGTACATTATCCAGATCTTCAATTTCGCCTGGCTTGAAAGTTGCCGTTAGTGTACAATAGTATTCCAGGTAAGACACATAGGCAACAGTTAGGCAACATTCTCACTACTACTACTACTACTACTCTGCACCTCTCCTTCCGACAGTATTTAAGTCTCCGCACTGTCGCTTGATCTTCAGATAGTTCCTGACTATGGAACTGAACTTCTCCAGGCCGAGGGACTGACAACCTCAAATTCTACGACTTCAAGGGTGATGGACTGATTACATCGTCTTCACATCTCTACTGTTCCTGCCTACTTTCTGTATTCGACTGAAGAAGCCTACTGTGTAGGCGAAACGTTTCGGAATAAAGTTGCCTAACTGTTGCTTATGTGTCTTACCTACCAACCTGTCGGTATTGTATGCCATTTTGATGTTCAATAGTATTCCAGGCTAGATAAGAACAAGTGACTTAAAGAGGATCGTCAGTGGCTTGTCATCCTTTGTTTTGAAGGCTATCATTATCCGTCTTATCATTTTCTTAGCAGATGTGATAATGACATTGTGGTGAGATTTGAATATGAAATCCTCTGATATTATCACTCCCAAGTCCTTCACATTGGTTTTCTGCTCTATTGTGTGGTTATAATTTATTTTATACTCCGATCTAGCTTTTATTTTCTCAAGTTATCCATAGCAGAGTAATTGAAAGTAGCTATATCAGCTGCCAGGACAGTAATAGGTCTGACAGCCAGAAATGTTATAGATGAGCAGCTATCACAGCTGCCTGTACCAAGAGCCTTGTCGATCAGGCCAGCAGCCAGGCGACTTGCTGTGGGACTGGGCCTCAGGGGGGAGGGGCGATGACCCTCGAAATCATCTTTATCCTAAAGTTGCCTTCAGGTAACCTACATTCCTTCGCTCTCGGAATTTTTCAGAAATTTTAGTTTGTTATTCTAAGTTAGGTGAGTTTAAGTTAACACACATTAACTTATATCTATATAATTACCCGACGGCAACATAGTGCAAGATGCAGAACGACCACTGTGAAAATAACAGTGAACCTCCAAGCGGAACAGCAGAAGGCATAGGTGCCTTCTGCTGTTCTATTATTTTTACATTAGTTAATGTGAGAAATCACGAAAGCGCTTGGAAGTTCACTACTATTTTCACAGTGGTTGTTCCGCATCTTGTGATATCACCTGTTGACTGTGATCTTATTACATAGTGCAAGATGTCAAGCGTATATTATCTTTTCACGAACCGTATTTTTTTTTTTTTTTTACAGGATGGACCGACTTTTCCTTAATGAAATATGTTGACATATCACCAGGTTATTGTACAAGATACCTGCTGACGGCTTTACTTGGAAATCAGTGAGCAAGACACGTTCATTGACGTCACTGCTACCTATGTGGTTACACTTTAGGAAAGACTTGTTGTAATAATGACACTTTTGACCTCTTGTAATTTCCGAATGTTTATTATTATTATTAATTTTGTGATCATGTGATGTATATGGTAGAAATTAATTAATTTATGGAAATCGCAACTTGCCATGTAAGAAGTGAAGATGAGTCAAATCAGTATCTATCTAAGATATTGTATATTCGCTTCATTCACAACTTTTATAAAAATTTTTATTGTTGGAAGCTGGAGCGCTGAGTCTGGTGAATAATGCAGTGAAACACGTGATGAGCGTCTTACTGCAGGTCTTGAAAGACTAGCATTGAGCAGCTAACCTCTGATAACAACTGTGTTAAAGATCAGCAGTGGAAAACGTGATGTGAGCCCCAGGATTGAAACGTAGGTACGGGGTTCTAATAAGCATGCTAACTCGTTTCCTCAAAACGAATAGTTATAATTAGTTTAACTGGCAGATCTTGCTGAGACGATATCTGCTCATAGTGTTGAGCTCTGTCGTGTCATCAGAGTCAGTGGCTTAAAATAAGATCAACACTGAGCTGAACGTCGCTGGAGTAAACATTTTGCTCTTAAAAGAGCTCCCCCTCTCTCTCTCTGCAAGGTCCTCAAAAAGGTAATGCGAATAAAAGTTTCAAGTGTATGCTCGACTCTGCACAGAATCTTGAAGCAACAAACTATCCTCACAGAGGAGAACACTTGAAAATATGGTGAACACAACCGGATAAAATGGTTATTTCCTTCAAACCCTGCCATACAATATACCTCAGATGTACAGGCACATACCAGGGAACTAAAGAGGCTTTGTGAAAAGTACTCATTAAACTAACAGATAACTGATCCCAATAGAAATGAAAATACCCTGAATTTGATATTCACAAACAACGAGGAACTAATCAGAGACATAACAGTTACAAAGACAATATACTCTGACCATAACAGCATACTAGAAGTTCAAACAAGCATTAACTCAGTGTTAGGAAACTGCATCACTAAAGTTAGAGACGGGATGTTCAGTAACTTTAATTTTAACAACCATAAAATTGACTGGGAAAAAATAAACCAAGAGCTATCAGACATATCCTGGGAATCAGACATGAGTATCCTAAATCCCCACCAGTGCCTAGAGAAGCTGACTACAGAAGCATTCAAGGTATGTATGAAGCACGTACCATTGAGGAAACCCGGAAGATCAGATATAGAGTAAGAGCGCAGGAGATGATACAGTAGAAAACGGGTTACTGAACTGCTTAAAAACACAAATGCTACAACAGAGGAAAGATAGACTTACCAGAGAGATCATTGAATTAGAGCAAAAACTTAGGATGTCATACCTCACAGAGAAGTACAAAGGGCCATACAGGATATTGCAAGAACCCCAAATATTGCTATTCCTATGCAGATTCCAAGCTAAGAACTACCTGTAGAATTGGACCACTACTGAGAGGAGATTCATATACTGACGATGAACAGGAAATGAGTGAAATCCTTAAAGAACAGTATGAGTCGGTGTTCAGCAACCCACCATATGACAGCAAGGTAGAAAATGCAGAAATGCAAACTACTGGGAACGCCTTCAAGTCTTGAACATGTACTCATTGGATCGGAAGAGAGAGAGATACATGATAATATATACCTGGAAAGTACTCGAGAGCCTGGTCCCAAATCTGCACACTGCCATAACAACATACTGGAGTGAGAGATATTGGAGGAAGTGCAAAATAAACCCAGTGAGGAGCAGGGGTGCGGTGGGGACAATAAGGGAACACTGTATCAACATCCGGGGTCCCAGACTATTCAACTTCTTACCAGAAGATATCAGAAACACTCCTGGAACAAGTGTAGAAGCCTTCAAGAGAAAACTGGACAAGTATCTTCACCAGGTGCCAGATCAACCAGGCTGTGATGGATATATGGGGCAGCGGGCCACTAGCAGCAACAGCCTGGTTGGCCAGGCAACCACCAGACGAGCCTGGCCTATGACCGGGTCCAGAGAGTAGACAAACTCTCGAAACTCTTCAAAGGTATATCAAAAGTACCGCTGCCCGGGTGCCCATTGTTACTGCAGCCCCACACACAGCCTCGACGCGCGCGCGCGGAAATCAAGGAGAAAGAACCTGACAGCTCAGATAAGCAGTGGCGATATAAGGCATTATTTCTTAGTCTCAGGGTGATTGAAAAGTGGAATGACTTAGATGAGGCAGTGGTGGAGGCAAACTTAATCCACGGCTTCAGGATTAGATATAATAAGGACCAAGAGGCCAGAAATCAATAAAGTCCATGAAAGTAGCCTATGAGGTGGTGCCAGGAGCTGAATCTCGACGCTTACAAATGCAACTGCACGAGTACAGCCGGACGAGTGCAACTTAGTGAGTACACAAGGTTGAAGTGAAGTGTACACTTGGCTAGGTGCCCAGGGTGTGCAAAGCACCAGTCTTGTCAGGAGTCACCTTGCGTGTTGACCACACTAAGAGGACTTTGCTCTTTCCTGTTTTTTGTGGTAATATATTGTGTGACCTCTCGAGGTCATTGTTGTTCTCTTGTATCCCTGCGTGATAGTCTAGCCTGTTTACCAGAGTGGGATAGACTGCATCAGACAAGCCTGACCCAGGGCCGGGCTGCAAGATTAGAAACACAGTTGAAAGCCTTCAGAGGCGACGACGACAACTTGAAACGTTCCAAATAATCTGGTTGCTTTACTTGCAGTGAAGGTTCTCTGTACATTATCTTGGTCTGCAATTTTGCTCGCTTTAAGAGTGACTGTTAATGTACAGCAATATTCCAGCCGGCTGGAACACGTGACTTAAAAAAATGTCATCATTGGTTTGGAGTCTCTTGTTTTGAATGTTTTCATTATCCATCTTATCATGTTCCTCACTTGTGTGATAACGACACTGCTCTAGTCCTTCAAATTCATATCCTCTGACATTATCACTCCTAAGTCCTTTACGTTAGATTTTTCATCCTATTGTGAAATTAGAGTTAGTTTTAGACTCCGTTCTAGTTTTTATTCCTCACTTTGTCCATAACAGAGAAACTGAAGTTTGTCCTCATTAAACATCATATTGTTTTGTGTGACCCGCTGGAAGACTTTATATAATTCTTTGTTGTTGCTTTACTGCCACCTTTGATATACCTTTACCTATGAAGAGTTTCGAGAGTTTCACTACTCTCGGAGCCCGGCCATGGGCCAGGCTCCTATGGTGCTTGCCTGGTCATCCAGGCTGTTGCTGCTGGAGGCCCGCTGCCCCACATATCCATCACAGTCTGGTTGATCTGGACCTGTTTGGAGTGGGGTTATATACTTTGTTTTTAACGACTGTTGGATAACCCTCTTATCCCGTGTCTAGGCTCCCTCTCCATAGGATATTAAAGACATGTTATAGAGGCTTAATGTAGGTCTTGGTGAATTTGGAGTTCACTGAGTCTGAGCCTAGAGTCGAGTACATGGGCATGCTATCAATGGTTTTTCCGAAGTCAAGTGGAATTAGCGTTATACCGGAAATTTTGGAGATGTTGACAAAGGTTTATCTGGAGTTTATCTGGAGAGAGTTCCGGGGGTCAACGCCCCCGCGGCCCGGTCTGTGACCAGGCCTCCTTAGGTCAGTGTCCCAGGATGCGACCCACACCAGTCGACTAACACCCAGGTACCCATTTTACTGATGGGGAACATAGACAACAGGTGGAAAGAAACACGTCCAATGTTTCTACTCTGGCTGGGAATCGAACCCAGGCCCTCGCCGTGTGAAGCGAGAGCGTTAACCACCAGGCCACCAGAGCACTTTAAGTGTCGTTCATGAAAAAATCACTCAAATTCTCAACCTTAAGTCTGACTAATGGCTGA
>NC_091303.1:25976769-26201769 GCF_038502225.1 Cherax quadricarinatus | reverse complement strand
AGTCAAACTTTGATTATACATTGCCAGGTACTGTAATTTTAAGTTCTAGTTATACAGCATGAACTTAGTATGTTAGAAATGCATTGCATTGTTATTTTATTATTCTTCATGGGGACTTGTTGCCTTTTGGGATCAGTATAGCGCCTGTGGAATGAGATTCAATGAGATTTTATCTCACCTCCTGTATATATTGTCCATACATAGACGTCGGTTTGGAATTGTGGGAGGAAGGGGGTAAAAGAGGTTTTGTGTGCAAGGGGCTTGGATATGCAGAAGACATATGTGAGCCTGTTAGATAGGAGTGAATGGAGACGAATGATTTCTGGGACCTGACGAACTGTTGGACTGTGAGCAGGGTAATATTTTGCGAAGGGATTCAGGGAAACCAGTTAGCCGAACATGAGTCCTGGAGGTGGGAAGTACAATTCCTGCCTGGGTTTGGGACATTGGCTGTTTGGGATGACATCTAAACTGTCGTATCTGAGCGCCTCTGTGATTATGTATGAATGATGGTGAAAGTGTTTCTTTTTTGGGTCACCCTACCTCGGTGGGAGACGCCTGACGTGATAAAAAAAAAGACTATATATATATATATATATATATATATATATATATATATATATATATATATATATATATATATATATATATATATATATATATATATATAATGTATACACTGTTGAGAAACTCTCTGCTGTTTTGAATGACTAATTATAAACCTACAGCAACATAATCAGTGGCCTCAAACTCATGTCAATTATTTTTTGTACCCTTTACCTTTGAAGAGTTTGGAGAGTTAATCTACTCTCTGAGCCCGGCCATGGGCCAAGCTCGTTGTAAGATTTTTATTAGAAATAAAGATTTGATATTTTGAATTTTAATTTGACTTTCCTGTCTATCCTAACCAAAAGTAAAAGCATCTGAAAGTTTCAGGAATCATTAAGAAATTAAGTTTGGGGACTAGGATGTGAGGTCGTAAAATGAGGTTAGTTTACTTGTTCACATCAACCATCTCCTCAACCTGTTCTTGCACCACTAAGACCTCTTGTTCAGCTACCTCGTTGCCAGACGGGTAGAAGTGGCCGTGTTGTTCTGTACTCGCCTATATTTGGATGCAGGGGTTGATTCACAGCTCCTGGCCTCGCCTCTTCGCTGGTCGCTACTAGATCTACACACTTCCTGCTCCAAGAGCCGTATCGTACTTATTAAAGCTATGTATGGATCCTGCCTCCGCTACTACACTCCAGATTGTGCTTATTTACGCATAAATTTGTGTTTTACTGGTTCACGTAACCTGTTCTTACGTAGCTTTAAATAAGGAATATATTTGAAAATTTACAGTGAACGTTGAGAAACTGACGGTAGGAAACACATAAGAAAATTAACGTAATAAAGTAAGAATAGGTTGTTGTAGCACACTATATATCGTGAACTTGCCCTGTCTCTCAACCACCCACTTGTACAGTAGTACCTTCCTTCCCTCACTCCCCACCTCTCATGTCTTCACAACTCCACCACAGCCTTAATCCCCATCATCCAACTTTGCCTGTCATTTTTGTTTTCTTCCTCACTTTGTGTACGAAACCTATCCTGTATGATGAAATATGACAGACACAACTTAACCAAACACAAGTTTACTGTTATTCATCGGCTGTACCTTGGCTACCCAACCAAGAGGATAATTCAGAATGAGAAGGAAGAACGATGCCAGCACTGACACCACCACACTGATACACTGCCACTTTTACACTACCTGATACTGCCACCATACTGATACACTGGCATTAATACAGCACCTGCCACACTATCAGGTGACACTGTTAATCATCTGGTACTCCCACTACCAATGTACCAGGAGCCTGCCAAAACTGCTGCATCACTTGTGTTCCTAGGATGTAAATGATCTAAGGACATTGATGCTCATCCTAATAGCATATTCACCCCACGATAACCTTGCCGAAAATAATAAAATTTGCATATAGTTAAGTAGGTACACATCAGTTTCAGCAGCAAGAGAAGAGGAAAGTGCTGAACCACAGACAGTGTCTGCGACCTGGAGTCAGAGATAACTTTGTAACCTGCAATTCACTTTTTAAAATATTAAGTAGCAACTGAGAGAGAGAACATATGATTAGACTCTTGTCAGGGGATTTTCCCTGAGATAGTGGTGGATATCTGATGACGACGATTAAAAAAAGTGCATAAGGCAGCGCTCACTAACTAGTGGAGAACTGCAATAAATAATAGGACACAAAAGATCTGATTTTTTAAACAATTACTCAGTCAGAACTAGAAATTGTTATCTAAAATTAGTATTCCATGAGGGACAGAACTCTGTAAGAAGACATGCATGCACAAGCTTCTTTACAAACACAAACTTAGTACATAGATTTAAGAATAGGTATGATGAGGCCCAGAAAGCCAGAAATAAATGCTTATTAAAACTGTGCACAAGACAGGGGCAGAAGTTAAAATTCGACTCCTGCCAGAACGACTGGGTGAGTTTATAATAAACACTGTGATACCTACACACCAGACCCAGACTTGTGGAACTCGATATTATCATTACTGGAGATTCCTTATCATTTTAGTCATCCTTCCCTGTATGTTCTCCAGTGAATTTATATCCATCCTGTAGTAAGGAGACCAAAACTGAGCGACATAATCCAAGTGAGACCTCACTAGTGATGTGGAAAAAGACACTTTTGTAAAGTTCAAGACATTAAAGGAAACGTTTCGCCACGAGTGACTTCTTCAGTCCTAATACAGAGACAACTAAGAAAATGAGTAAATATAATGTCAGGAGTCAAGTGGAGTGTCGCGTGGGTAGAGGTAGTAGTGGTGGTGGTGGTAGTAGTAGTGGTGGTAGTAGTAGTAGTACTACTACTACTACTACTACTACTACTACTACTACTACTACTACTACTACTACTACTACTACTACTACTACTACTACTACTACTGCTACTGTTATGTTAACATAAGTCGTCAGGTCCAGTTACATTAACATAAAAGTTTAACAGAATATAACTAAGACATCGGAACCCCATATTTACATATGTAAATAATGTGCTAAAATATGTAACCAAGACAGGACTTGCAGCAATGGTTTCAAGTTGGAAAAATTTATATTCAAAAAAGATATAGGCAAGCACTGTTTTTTTGGTAATAGAATTGTGGATGAGTAGAACAAACACCTAAGTAGCGCCATTGAAGCTAAAACCTTGTCTAGTTTTAAAAATAGGTTAGGTAATTACATGAGTGAGTGTGAGTTGGACTTGCTCGCATGGGCCAGTAGGCCTGCTACTGTGCTGCATCTTTTTTATGTTCCTATTTTCTTCAAAATTGCTCGCCGAAATCACTCCGTATGAGAAGCAAGAAGAGACTTAGCAGACGGTGTAGAGTACCTGCAATAAAAATTATGGGTGTAACGAGTACACTAAGAGATCTCGATAGGGCCAGAGGTCCCCGACTTTCAACATTCTCTTCGTGCATAAAGAAAATTATCAAAAAATTTCTGGCGGTGTTCAAGAAGGAACTTGATAAGTTCCTCGAATCATTTCTTGACCAGCCGGTCTGTGGTTCGTACGTTGGACTGCATGCGGCCAACAATAGAAACCTGGTTGATGAGGCCTTGTCTGGGACCGGGCCGTGGGGGCGTTGACCCCCAAAACACCCTTCAAATATCCTTCAGGTGTGTGTGTGTGTGTGGAGGGTGGGAGAAGGCTTCAGATGTTTGGCGGATAAAACCGGGTCAAGGAGACAGATTTCTTCAACGTGAGTCTTCACCTTTCATCCCCTTCTTTCTTCCTCTCTTTTCCCTTCCATTTTCCCTTCATCCCTTTCCCCCACCCCTTCGCCTTTGATCCCATCCCCCTTCACCCCTTTCCCTGAGCCTGCCACAGCAGAGGTAAGCTCCCCATGATCATGAATATGTCATTCATCTCTTCACTTAAGGCTTAAATTCCCCACCTGAGTCAACGTTCAAGTGAACTTTATGGAGTGTGATTGTACGTGTCCTTGTGACCTCTCCAAGTGTTTATTTAAAGTTCTCCGACTATGGTGGTCAACATTACCATAATTAGGACTTGGTCTACACCGTTATTGGGGACTTGGTCCACTCCACCATTACTGGGGACTTGGTCCACTCCACCATTACTGGGGACTTGGTCCACTCCACCATTACTGGGGACTTGGTCCACTCCACCATTACTGGGGACTTGGTCCACTCCATCATTACTGGGGAGTTGGTCCACTCCACCATTACTGGGGACTTGGTCTAGTCCATCATTACTGGGGACTTGGTCCACTCCACCATTACTGGGGACTTGGTCCACTCCACCATTACTGGGGACTTGGTCCACTCCACCATTACTGGGGACTTGGTCCACTCCACCATTACTGGGGACTTGGTTCACTCCACCATTACTGGGGACTTGGTCCACTCCACCATTACTGGGGACTTGGTCCACTCCACCATTACTGGGGACTTGGTCCACTCCACCATTACTGGGGACTTGGTCCACTCCACCATTACTGGGGACTTGGTCCACTCCACCATTACTGGGGACTTCGTCCACTCCACCATTACTGTGGACTTGGTCCACTCCACCATTACTGGGGACTTGATCCACTCCATCATTACTGAGGAGTTAGTCCACTCCACCATTACTGGGGACTTGGTCCACTCCACCATTACTGGGGACTTGGTCTAGTCCATCATTACTGGGGACTTGGTCCACTCCACCATTACTGGGGACTTGGTCCACTCCACCATTACTGGGGACTTGGTCCACTCCACTCTACTGGGGACTCTGGGAACAGAGTATACTACTGACTCCGGCCATACAATAGAGCGGAAAAATAATGTAAGGGACCTGGGAGTAGTAATGTCTGAGGATCTCACTTTCAAGGATCACAACAGTGCCACGATCGCACGTGCAAAGAAAATGATAGGATGGATAATGAGAACTTTCAAAACGAGAGATGCCAAGCCCATGATGATCCTTTTCAAATCACTTGTTCTCTCTAGGCTGGAATACTGCTGTACATTAACATCTCCATACAAAGCAGGTGAAATCGCAGATCTAGAGAGTGTACAGAGATCTTTTACAGCACGTATAAGTTCTGTCAAGCACCTTAACTACTGGGAACGCTTGGAAGCACTTGACTTGTACTCGTTGGAACGCAGGAGGGAGAGATATATCATAATCTACACTTGGAAAATCTTGGAAGGAATGGTCCCAAATCTGCACACAGAAATCACTCCCTACGAAAGTAAAAGACTGGGCAGGCGATGCAAAATGCCGCCAATAAAAAGTAGGGGCGCCATTGGTACACTAAGAGAAAACACCATAAGTGTCCGGGGCCCAAAACTGTTCAACAGCCTCCCATCAAGCATTAGGGGAATTGCCAATAAACCCCTGGCTGCCTTCAAGAGAGAGCTGGACAGATACCTAAAGTCAGTGCCGGATCAGCCGGGCTGTGGCTCGTACGTCGGACTGCGTGCGCCCAGCAGTAACAGCCTAGTTGATCAGGCCCTGATCCATCGGGAGGCCTGGTCATGGACCGGGCCGCGGGGGCGTTGATCCCCGGAATAACCTCCAGGTAACTCCACCATTACTGGGGACTTGGTCCACTTCACCATTACTGGGGAGTTGGTCCACTCCACCATTACTGGGGACTTGGTCCACTCCACCATTACTGGGGACTTGGTCCACTCCACCATTACTGGGGACTTGGTCCACTCCACCATTACTGGGGACTTGGTCCACTCCACCATTACTGGGGACTTGGTCCACTCCACCATTACTGGGGACTTGGTCCACTCCATCATTACTGGGGAGTTGGTCCACTCCACCATTACTGGGGACTTGGTCCACTCCACCATTACTGGGGACTTGGTCCACTCCACCATTACTGGGGACTTGGTCCACTCCACCATTACTGGGGAGTTGGTCCACTCCACCATTACTGGGGAGTTGGTCCACTCCACCATTACTGAGGAGTTGGTCCACTCCACCATTACTGGGGACTTGGTCCACTCCACCATTACTGGGGACTTGGTCTAGTCCACCATTACTGGGGACTTGGTCTAGTCCATCATTACTGGGGACTTGGTCCACTCCACCATTACTGGGGACTTGGTCCACTCCACCATTACTGGGGACTTGGTCCACTCCACCATTACTGGGGACTTGGTCCACTCCACCATTACTGGGGACTTGGTCCACTCCACCATTACTGGGGACTTGGTCCACTCCATTACTGGGGACTTGGTCCACTCCACCATTACTGGGGACTTGGTCCACTCCACCATTACTGGGGGACTTGGATCCACTCCACCATTACTGGGGACTTGGTCATTACTGGGGACTTAGTCCACTCCATTACTGGGGACTTGGTCCACTCCACCATTACTGGGGACTTGGTCCACTCCACCATTACTGGGGACTTGGTCCACTCCACCATTACTGGGGACTTGGTCCACTCCACCATTACTGGGGACTTGGTCCACTCCACCATTACTGGGGACTTGGTCCACTCCACCATTACTGGGGACGTGGTCCACTCCACCAGTATTGGGGACTTGGTCCACTCCACTCCACCATTACTGGGGACTTGGTCCACTCCACCATTACTGGGGACTTGGTCCACTCCACCATTACTGGGGACTTGGTCCACTCCACCATTACTGGGGACTTGGTCCACTCCACCATTACTGGGGACTTGGTCCACTCCACCATTACTGGGGACTTGGTCCACTCCACCATTACTGGGGACTTGGTCCACTCCACCATTACTGGGGACTTGGTCCACTCCACCATTACTTGGTCCACTCCACCATTAATGGACTTGGTCCACTCCTCCATTACTGGGGACTTGGTCTAGTCCATTACTGGGGACTTGGTCCACTCCACCATTACTACTGGTCCACTCCACCATTACTGGGGACTTGGTCCACTCCACCATTACTGGGGACTTGGTCCACTCCACCATTACTGGGGACTTGGTCCACTCCATTACTGGGGACTTGGTCCACTCCACCATTACTGGGGACTTGGTCCACTCCACCATTACTGGGGACTTGGTCCACTCCACCATTACTGGGGACTTGGTCCACTCCACCATTACTGGGGACTTGGTCCACTCCACCATTACTGGGGACTTGGTCCACTCCACCATTACTGGGGACTTGGTCCACTCCACCATTACTGGGGACCACTCCACCATTACTGGGGACTTGGTCCACTCCACCATTACTGGGGACTTGGTCCACTCCACCATTACTGGGGACTTGGTCCACTCCACCATTACTGGGGACTTGGTCCAGTCCGCCATTCGTGGGGACTTGGTCCACTCATTACACTGGGGAGTTGGTCCACTCCACCATTACTGAGGAGTTGGTCCACTCCACCATTACTGGGGACTTGGTCCACTCCACCATTACTGGGGACTTGGTCCACTCCACCATTACTGGGGACTTGGTCCACTCCACCATTACTGGGGACTTGGTCCACTCCACCATTACTGGGGACTTGGTCCACTCCACCATTACTGGGGACTTGGTCCACTCCACCATTACTGGGGACTTGGTCCACTCCACCATTACTGGGGACTTAGTCCACTCCACCATTACTGGGGACTTGGTCCACTCCATTACTGGGGACTTGGTCCACTCCACCATTACTGGGGACTTGGTCCACTCCACCATTACTGGGGACTTGATCCACTCCACCATTACCGGGGACTTGGTCCACTCCACCATTACTGGGGACTTAGTCCACTCCATTACTGGGGACTTGGTCCACTCCACCATTACTGGGGACTTGGTCCACCCCACCATTACTGGGGACTTGGTCCACTCCACCATTACTGGGGACTTGGTCCACTCCACCATTACTGGGGACTTGGTCCACTCCACCATTACTGGGGACTTGGTCCACTCCACCATTACTGGGGACTTGGTCCACTCCACCATTACTGGGGACTTGGTCCACTCCACCATTAATTTGGACTTGGTCCACTCCACCATTACTGGGGACTTGGTCTAGTCCATTACTGGGGACTTGGTCCACTCCACCATTACTGGGGACTTGGTCCACTCCACCATTACTGGGGACTTGGTCCACTCCACCATTACTGGGGACTTGGTCCACTCCACCATTACTGGGGACTTGGTCCACTCCACCATTACTGGGGACTTGGTCCACTCCACCATTACTGGGGACTTGGTCCACTCCACCATTACTGGGGATTTGGTCCACTCCACTATTAATTTGGATCCACTCCACTGGGGACTTGGTCCACTCCACCATTACTGGGGACTTGGTCCACTCCACCATTACTGGGGACTTGGTCCACTCCACCATTACTGGGGACTTGGTCCACTCCACCATTGGTCCACTCCACCATTAATTTGGACTTGGGGACTTGGTCCACTCCACCATTACTGGGGACTTGGTCCACTCCACCATTACTGGGGACTTGGTCCACTCCACCATTACTGGGGACTTGGTCCACTCCACCATTACTGGGGACTTGGTCCACTCCACCATTACTGGGGACTTGGTCCACTCCACCATTACTGGGGACTTGGTCCACTCCACCATTACTGGGGACTTGATCCACTCCACCATTACCGGGGACTTGGTCCACTCCACCATTACTGGGGACTTGGTCCACTCCACCATTACTGGGGACTTGGTCCACTCCACCATTACTGGGGACTTGGTCCACTCCACCATTACTGGGGACTTGGTCCACTCCACCATTACTGGGGACTTGGTCCACTCCACCATTACTGGGGACTTGGTCCACTCCATTACTGGGGACTTGGTCCACTCCACCATTACTGGGGACTTGGTCCACTCCACCATTACTGGGGACTTGGTCACCATTACTCCACCATTACTGGGGACTTGGTCCACTCCACCATTACTGGGGACTTGGTCCACTCCACATTACACTTGGTCCACTCCACCATTACTGGGGGACTTGGTCCACTCCACCATTACTGGGGACTTGGTCCACTCCACCATGACTGGGGACTTGGTCCACTCCACCATTACTGGGGACTTGGTCCACTCCACCATTTACTTGGGGACTTGGTCCACTCCACCATTACTGGGGACTTGGTCCACTCCACCATTACTGGGGACTTGGTCCACTCCACCATTACTGGGGACTTGGTCCACTCCACCATTACTGGGGACTTGGTCCACTCCACCATTACTGGGGACTTGGTCCACTCCACCATTACTGGGGACTTGGTCCACTCCACCATTACTGGGGACTTGGTCCACTCCACCATTACTGGGGACTTGGTCCACTCCACCATTACTGGGGACTTGGTCCACTCCACCATTACTGGGGACTTGGTCCACTCCACCATTACTGGGGACTTGGTCCACTCCACCATTACTGGGGACTTGGTCCACTCCACCATTACTGGGGACTTGGTCCACTCCACCATTACTGGGGACTTGGTCCACTCCACCATTACTGGGGACTTGGTTCACTCCACCATTACTGGGGACTTGGTCCACTCCACCATTAATTTGGACTTGGTTCACTCCACCATTACTGGGGACTTGGTCCACTCCACCATTAATTTGGACTTGGTCCACTCCACCATTACTGGGGACTTGGTCTAGTCCATTACTGGGGACTTGGTCCACTCCACCATTACTGGGGACTTGGTCCACTCCACCATTACTGGGGACTTGGTCCACTCCACCATTACTGGGGACTGGCTTTACACCACAGTTACATTACATAACTAGGTTTTGTGTCCACTAACTGTCATGTAGGATAGTGTAGCAGCTCACTGCAGATTTATCCAGTTTTATTAAATAATAAATTATGTTGACTTTTCAGAAGTTTCGTTCACCTTCATGTATTATGACACTTTTAGTTAGTGATCGTAAATTGGTTAGTGTCTTCTAACAGATGACAGTATAACCTAAGGTAACCTAGGCTAAATATAAGTTAGGTTAGGGATTAAGACATGTGCAACAGTTAGGTATCTTTATTTAGGTATCTTTATTGATGAAGATACTGTTCAACTTGTCGGTATTTTGTACCATTTCCAACATAAGTTTGTTTCAGTAGGACAGGTTGCCTATTTACTGTGCATGGTGCTGCTGATGGGGCTCCTGAACTAAGGAATTACACCTGTGTACCAATTCCTTGAATCGCGTCTGAATGTCTTCCATTCCCCCAGGCGCTGCATGGCCCCTACGGGTTTAGTACTTCCTCGTGAATGTAATATTAACGGTATGTCAGGGAAACGCCTTCCACCTGCACAGAAGTATGGAAAAAAAATAATGATTTTTTTTAAGTATTTTAATTAAAAATAAAATAAAATATTGGGCAGCATTGGTTCTAGTTTGATGCTCTGACAGGAGAATCTTCTATATCCAGGAGATCTTGGGATGTTGTGAAGAATGTTAGATATCCTGTGTAGGCGGTGTTAGTCCGATGTTCAGGAAATCCTGTCAATGCTGCTTCGTAGTGTCTCACTCCAGATATCAAAGGAGAGACGAGTCGCTATGTCCCACTGTGTCCCGTTAACTGGGTTCTCGGTGCAATAAATCTAGCGTCTACTCTGGATGACCAAGCCAGCCACACACATGATGATAAAAAATCTGGTTACAAGATGGTTATTAAGTATAATATCGAAAAATAAAGGGTGATAAATTTACTTCAATATCAACAGTGTGATGTGTCCTTCCTGACAGTGTGATGTGTCCTTCCTGACAGTGTGATGTGTCCTTCCTGACAGTGTGATGTGTCCTTCCTGACAGTGTGATGTGTCCTTCCTGACAGTGTGAGGTGTCCTTCCTGACAGTGTGAGGTGTCCTTCCTGACAGTGTGAGGTGTCCTTCCTGACAGTGTGGTGTGTCCTTCCTGACAGTGTGAGGTGTCCTTCCTGACAGTGTGGTGTGTCCTTCCTGACAGTGTGGTGTGTCCTTCCTGACAGTGTGATGTGTCCTTCCTGACAGTGTGGTGTGTCCTTCCTGACAGTGTGAGGTGTCCTTCCTGACAGTGTGAGGTGTCCTTCCTGACAGTGTGGTGTGTCCTTCCTGACAGTGTGAGGTGTCCTTCCTGACAGTGTGAGGTGTCCTTCCTGACAGTGTGAGGTGTCCTTCCTGACAGTGTGGTGTGTCCTTCCTGACAGTGTGGTGTGTCCTTCCTGACAGTGTGATGTGTCCTTCCTGACAGTGTGATGTGTCCTTCCTGACAGTGTGGTGTGTCCTTCCTGACAGTGTGAGGTGTCCTTCCTGACAGTGTGATGTGTCCTTCCTGACAGTGTGGTGTGTCCTTCCTGACAGTGTGGTGTGTCCTTCCTGACAGTGTGGTGTGTCCTTCCTGACAGTGTGATGTGTCCTTCCTGACAGTGTGGTGTGTCCTTCCTGACAGTGTGAGGTGTCCTTCCTGACAGTGTGAGGTGTCCTTCCTGACAGTGTGGTGTGTCCTTCCTGACAGTGTGAGGTGTCCTTCCTGACAGTGTGAGGTGTCCTTCCTGACAGTGTGGTGTGTCCTTCCTGACAGTGTGGTGTGTCCTTCCTGACAGTGTGAGGTGTCCTTCCTGACAGTGTGAGGTGTCCTTCCTGACAGTGTGGTGTGTCCTTCCTGACAGTGTGAGGTGTCCTTCCTGACAGTGTGAGGTGTCCTTCCTGACAGTGTGAGGTGTCCTTCCTGACAGTGTGGTGTGTCCTTCCTGACAGTGTGGTGTGTCCTTCCTGACAGTGTGATGTGTCCTTCCTGACAGTGTGATGTGTCCTTCCTGACAGTGTGGTGTGTCCTTCCTGACAGTGTGAGGTGTCCTTCCTGACAGTGTGATGTGTCCTTCCTGACAGTGTGGTGTGTCCTTCCTGACAGTGTGGTGTGTCCTTCCTGACAGTGTGGTGTGTCCTTCCTGACAGTGTGAGGTGTCCTTCCTGACAGTGTGATGTGTCCTTCCTGACAGTGTGAGGTGTCCTTCCTGACAGTGTGGTGTGTCCTTCCTGACAGTGTGAGGTGTCCTTCCTGACAGTGTGAGGTGTCCTTCCTGACAGTGTGAGGTGTCCTTCCTGACAGTGTGGTGTGTCCTTCCTGACAGTGTGGTGTGTCCTTCCTGACAGTGTGATGTGTCCTTCCTGACAGTGTGATGTGTCCTTCCTGACAGTGTGGTGTGTCCTTCCTGACAGTGTGAGGTGTCCTTCCTGACAGTGTGAGGTGTCCTTCCTGACAGTGTGAGGTGTCCTTCCTGACAGTGTGAGGTGTCCTTCCTGACAGTGTGGTGTGTCCTTCCTGACAGTGTGAGGTGTCCTTCCTGACAGTGTGGTGTGTCCTTCCTGACAGTGTGAGGTGTCCTTCCTGACAGTGTGAGGTGTCCTTCCTGACAGTGTGAGGTGTCCTTCCTGACAGTGTGAGGTGTCCTTCCTGACAGTGTGAGGTGTCCTTCCTGACAGTGTGGTGTGTCCTTCCTGACAGTGTGAGGTGTCCTTCCTGACAGTGTGATGTGTCCTTCCTGACAGTGTGGTGTGTCCTTCCTGACAGTGTGAGGTGTCCTTCCTGACAGTGTGAGGTGTCCTTCCTGACAGTGTGAGGTGTCCTTCCTGACAGTGTGGTGTGTCCTTCCTGACAGTGTGAGGTGTCCTTCCTGACAGTGTGATGTGTCCTTCCTGACAGTGTGAAGTGTCCTTCCTGACAGTGTGATGTGTCCTTCCTGACAGTGTGAGGTGTCCTTCCTGACAGTGTGATGTGTCCTTCCTGACAGTGTGATGTGTCCTTCCTGACAGTGTGAGGTGTCCTTCCTGACAGTGTGATGTGTCCTTCCTGACAGTGTGATGTGTCCTTCCTGACAGTGTGATGTGTCCTTCCTGACAGTGTGATGTGTCCTTCCTGACAGTGTGGTGTGTCCTTCCTGACAGTGTGAGGTGTCCTTCCTGACAGTGTGATGTGTCCTTCCTGACAGTGTGAGGTGTCCTTCCTGACAGTGTGATGTGTCCTTCCTGACAGTGTGATGTGTCCTTCCTGACAGTGTGATGTGTCCTTCCTGACAGTGTGATGTGTCCTTCCTGACAGTGTGAGGTGTCCTTCCTGACAGTGTGATGTGTCCTTCCTGACAGTGTGAGGTGTCCTTCCTGACAGTGTGAGGTGTCCTTCCTGACAGTGTGGTGTGTCCTTCCTGACAGTGTGATGTGTCCTTCCTGACAGTGTGGTGTGTCCTTCCTGACAGTGTGAGGTGTCCTTCCTGACAGTGTGAGGTGTCCTTCCTGACAGTGTGGTGTGTCCTTCCTGACAGTGTGAGGTGTCCTTCCTGACAGTGTGATGTGTCCTTCCTGACAGTGTGAAGTGTCCTTCCTGACAGTGTGATGTGTCCTTCCTGACAGTGTGAGGTGTCCTTCCTGACAGTGTGATGTGTCCTTCCTGACAGTGTGATGTGTCCTTCCTGACAGTGTGAGGTGTCCTTCCTGACAGTGTGATGTGTCCTTCCTGACAGTGTGATGTGTCCTTCCTGACAGTGTGAGGTGTCCTTCCTGACAGTGTGATGTGTCCTTCCTGACAGTGTGATGTGTCCTTCCTGACAGTGTGAGGTGTCCTTCCTGACAGTGTGATGTGTCCTTCCTGACAGTGTGATGTGTCCTTCCTGACAGTGTGATGTGTCCTTCCTGACAGTGTGATGTGTCCTTCCTGACAGTGTGAGGTGTCCTTCCTGACAGTGTGATGTGTCCTTCCTGACAGTGTGATGTGTCCTTCCTGACAGTGTGATGTGTCCTTCCTGACAGTGTGATGTGTCCTTCCTGACAGTGTGATGTGTCCTTCCTGACAGTGTGATGTGTCCTTCCTGACAGTGTGATGTGTCCTTCCTGACAGTGTGATGTGTCCTTCCTGACAGTGTGAGGTGTCCTTCCTGACAGTGTGATGTGTCCTTCCTGACAGTGTGATGTGTCCTTCCTGACAGTGTGATGTGTCCTTCCTGACAGTGTGAGGTGTCCTTCCTGACAGTATGATGTGTCCTTCCTGACAGTGTGAGGTGTCCTTCCTGACAGTGTGATGTGTCCTTCCTGACAGTGTGATGTGTCCTTCCTGACAGTGTGATGTGTCCTTCCTGACAGTGTGATGTGTCCTTCCTGACAGTGTGATGTGTCCTTCCTGACAGTGTGATGTGTCCTTCCTGACAGTGTGGTGTGTCCTTCCTGACAGTGTGATGTGTCCTTCCTGACAGTGTGAGGTGTCCTTCCTGACAGTGTGATGTGTCCTTCCTGACAGTGTGGTGTGTCCTTCCTGACAGTGTGGTGTGTCCTTCCTGACAGTGTGGTGTGTCCTTCCTGACAGTGTGAGGTGTCCTTCCTGACAGTGTGATGTGTCCTTCCTGACAGTGTGAGGTGTCCTTCCTGACAGTGTGGTGTGTCCTTCCTGACAGTGTGAGGTGTCCTTCCTGACAGTGTGAGGTGTCCTTCCTGACAGTGTGAGGTGTCCATCCTGACAGTGTGGTGTGTCCATCCTGACAGTGTGGTGTGTCCTTCCTGACAGTGTGATGTGTCCTTCCTGACAGTGTGTTGTGTCCTTCCTGACAGTGTGGTGTGTCCTTCCTGACAGTGTGAGGTGTCCTTCCTGACAGTGTGAGGTGTCCTTCCTGACAGTGTGAGGTGTCCTTCCTGACAGTGTGAGGTGTCCTTCCTGACAGTGTGGTGTGTCCTTCCTGACAGTGTGAGGTGTCCTTCCTGACAGTGTGGTGTGTCCTTCCTGACAGTGTGAGGTGTCCTTCCTGACAGTGTGAGGTGTCCTTCCTGACAGTGTGAGGTGTCCTTCCTGACAGTGTGAGGTGTCCTTCCTGACAGTGTGAGGTGTCCTTCCTGACAGTGTGGTGTGTCCTTCCTGACAGTGTGAGGTGTCCTTCCTGACAGTGTGATGTGTCCTTCCTGACAGTGTGGTGTGTCCTTCCTGACAGTGTGAGGTGTCCTTCCTGACAGTGTGAGGTGTCCTTCCTGACAGTGTGAGGTGTCCTTCCTGACAGTGTGGTGTGTCCTTCCTGACAGTGTGAGGTGTCCTTCCTGACAGTGTGATGTGTCCTTCCTGACAGTGTGAAGTGTCCTTCCTGACAGTGTGATGTGTCCTTCCTGACAGTGTGAGGTGTCCTTCCTGACAGTGTGATGTGTCCTTCCTGACAGTGTGATGTGTCCTTCCTGACAGTGTGAGGTGTCCTTCCTGACAGTGTGATGTGTCCTTCCTGACAGTGTGGTGTGTCCTTCCTGACAGTGTGAGGTGTCCTTCCTGACAGTGTGAGGTGTCCTTCCTGACAGTGTGGTGTGTCCTTCCTGACAGTGTGAGGTGTCCTTCCTGACAGTGTGATGTGTCCTTCCTGACAGTGTGAGGTGTCCTTCCTGACAGTGTGATGTGTCCTTCCTGACAGTGTGATGTGTCCTTCCTGACAGTGTGATGTGTCCTTCCTGACAGTGTGATGTGTCCTTCCTGACAGTGTGAGGTGTCCTTCCTGACAGTGTGATGTGTCCTTCCTGACAGTGTGAGGTGTCCTTCCTGACAGTGTGAGGTGTCCTTCCTGACAGTGTGGTGTGTCCTTCCTGACAGTGTGATGTGTCCTTCCTGACAGTGTGGTGTGTCCTTCCTGACAGTGTGAGGTGTCCTTCCTGACAGTGTGAGGTGTCCTTCCTGACAGTGTGGTGTGTCCTTCCTGACAGTGTGAGGTGTCCTTCCTGACAGTGTGATGTGTCCTTCCTGACAGTGTGAAGTGTCCTTCCTGACAGTGTGATGTGTCCTTCCTGACAGTGTGAGGTGTCCTTCCTGACAGTGTGATGTGTCCTTCCTGACAGTGTGATGTGTCCTTCCTGACAGTGTGAGGTGTCCTTCCTGACAGTGTGATGTGTCCTTCCTGACAGTGTGATGTGTCCTTCCTGACAGTGTGAGGTGTCCTTCCTGACAGTGTGATGTGTCCTTCCTGACAGTGTGATGTGTCCTTCCTGACAGTGTGAGGTGTCCTTCCTGACAGTGTGATGTGTCCTTCCTGACAGTGTGATGTGTCCTTCCTGACAGTGTGATGTGTCCTTCCTGACAGTGTGATGTGTCCTTCCTGACAGTGTGAGGTGTCCTTCCTGACAGTGTGATGTGTCCTTCCTGACAGTGTGATGTGTCCTTCCTGACAGTGTGATGTGTCCTTCCTGACAGTGTGATGTGTCCTTCCTGACAGTGTGATGTGTCCTTCCTGACAGTGTGATGTGTCCTTCCTGACAGTGTGAGGTGTCCTTCCTGACAGTATGATGTGTCCTTCCTGACAGTGTGAGGTGTCCTTCCTGACAGTGTGATGTGTCCTTCCTGACAGTGTGATGTGTCCTTCCTGACAGTGTGATGTGTCCTTCCTGACAGTGTGAGGTGTCCTTCCTGACAGTATGATGTGTCCTTCCTGACAGTGTGAGGTGTCCTTCCTGACAGTGTGATGTGTCCTTCCTGACAGTGTGATGTGTCCTTCCTGACAGTGTGATGTGTCCTTCCTGACAGTGTGATGTGTCCTTCCTGACAGTGTGATGTGTCCTTCCTGACAGTGTGATGTGTCCTTCCTGACAGTGTGAGGTGTCCTTCCTGACAGTGTGATGCGTCCTTCCTGACAGTGTGATGTGTCCTTCCTGACAGTGTGATGTGACAGTGCGATGTGTCCTTCCTGACAGTGTGATGTGTCCTTCCTGACAGTGTGAGGTGACCTTCCTGACAGTGTGAGGTGTCCTTCATGACAGTGTGATGTGTCCTTCCTGACAGTGTGATGTGTCCTTCCTGACAGTGTGATGTGTCCTTCCTGACAGTGTGAGGTGTCCTTCCTGACAGTGTGATGTGTCCTTCCTGACAGTGTGAGGTGTCCTTCATGACAGTGCGATGTGTCCTTCCTGACAGTGTGATGTGTCCTTCCTGACAGTGTGAGGTGTCCTTCATGACAGTGCGATGTGTCCTTCCTGACAGTGTGAGGTGTCCTTCCTGACAGTGTGAGGTGTCCTTCCTGACAGTGTGATGTGTCCTTCCTGACAGTGTGATGTGTCCTTCCTGACAGTGTGAGGTGTCCTTCCTGACAGTGTGAGGTGTCCTTGTTATCAGTGTGAGGTGTTTTTGCTTTCAGTGTGAGGTGTCCTTGTTTTCAGTGTGAGGTGTCCTTGTTTTCAGTGTGAGGTGTCCTTGTTTTCAGTGTGAGGTGTCCTTGTTTTCAGTGTGAGGTGTCCTTGTTTTCAGTGTGAGTTGTTTTTGCTTTCAGTGTGAGGTGTCCTTGTTTTCAGTGTGAGGTGTCCTTGTTTTCAGTGTGAGGTGTCCTTGTTTTCAGTGTGAGGTGTCCTTGTTTTCAGTGTGAGGTGTCCTTGTGTTCGGTGTGAGGTGTCCTTGTTTTCAGTGAGGTGTCCTTGTTTTCAGTGTGAGGTGTCCTTGTTTTCAGTGTGAGGTGTCCTTGTTTTCAGTGAGGTGTCCTTGTTTTCAGTGTGCGTGTCCTTGTTTCAGTGTGAGGTGTCCTTGTTTTCAGTGTAAGGTGTCCTTGTTTTCAGTGAGGTGTCCTTGTTTTCAATGTGAGGTGTCCTTGTTTTCAGTGTGAGGTGTCCTTGTTTTCAGTGTGAGGTGTCTTTGTTTTCAATGTGAGGTGTCCTTGTTTTCAGTGTGAGGTGTCCTTGTTTTCAGTGTGAGGTGTCCTTGTTTTCAATGTGAGTTGTCTTTGTTTTCAGTGTGAGGTGTCCTTGTTTTCAGTGTGAGGCGTCCTTGTTTTCAGTGTGAGGTGTCCTTGTTTTCAGTGTGAGGTGTCCTTGTTTTCAGTGTGAGGTGTCCTTGTTTTCAGTGTGAGGTGTCCTTGTTTTCAGTGTGAGGTGTCCTTGTTTTCAGTGTGAGGTGTCCTTCCTGACAGTGTGATGTGTCCTTCCTGACAGTGTGATGTGTCCTTCCTGACAGTGTGAGGTGTCCTTCCTGACAGTGTGATGTGTCCTTCCTGACAGTGTGAGGTGACCTTCCTGACAGTGTGAGGTGTCCTTCATGACAGTGCGATGTGTCCTTCCTGACAGTGTGATGTGTCCTTCCTGACAGTGTGAGGTGTCCTTCCTGACAGTGTGATGTGTCCTTCCTGACAGTGTGATGTGTCCTTCCTGACAGTGTGATGTGTCCTTCCTGACAGTGTGATGTGTCCTTCCTGACAGTGTGATGTGTCCTTCCTGACAGTGTGATGTGTCCTTCCTGACAGTGTGATGTGTCCTTCCTGACAGTGTGATGTGTCCTTCCTGACAGTGTGATGTGTCCTTCCTGACAGTGTGAGGTGTCCTTCCTGACAGTGTGATGTGTCCTTCCTGACAGTGTGATGTGTCCTTCCTGACAGTGTGATGTGTCCTTCCTGACAGTGTGATGTGTCCTTCCTGACAGTGTGAGGTGTCCTTCCTGACAGTGTGATGTGTCCTTCCTGACAGTGTGAGGTGTCCTTCCTGACAGTGTGAGGTGTCCTTCCTGACAGTGTGATGTGTCCTTCCTGACAGTGTGATGTGTCCTTCCTGACAGTGTGATGTGTCCTTCCTGACAGTGTGAGGTGTCCTTCCTGACAGTGTGATGTGTCCTTCCTGACAGTGTGAGGTGTCCTTCCTGACAGTGTGAGGTGTCCTTCCTGACAGTGTGATGTGTCCTTCCTGACAGTGTGATGTGTCCTTCCTGACAGTGTGAGGTGTCCTTCCTGACAGTGTGAGGTGTCCTTCCTGACAGTGTGATGTGTCCTTCCTGACAGTGTGATGTGTCCTTCCTGACAGTGTGAGGTGTCCTTGTTTTCAGTGTGAGGTGTCCTTGTTTTCAGTGTGAGGTGTCCTTGTTTTCAGTGTGAGGTGTCCTTGTTTTCAGTGTGAGGTGTCCAGTGTGAGGTGTCCTTGTTTTCAGTGTGAGGTGTCCTTGTTTTCAGTGTGAGGTGTCCTTGTTTTCAGTGTGAGGTGTCCTTGTTTTCAGTGTGAGGTGTCCTTGTTTTCAGTGTGAGGTGTCCTTGTTTTCAGTGTGAGGTGTCCTTGTTTTCAGTGTGAGGTGTCCTTGTGTTCAGTGTGAGGTGTCCTTGTTTTCAGTGTGAGGTGTCCTTATTTTCAGTGTGAGGTGTCCTTGTTTTCAGTGTGAGGTGTCCTTGTTTTCAGTGAGGTGTCCTTGTTTTCAGTGTGCGTGTCCTTGTTTCAGTGTGAGGTGTCCTTGTTTTCAATGTGAGGTGTCCTTGTTTTCAGTGTAAGGTGTCCTTGTTTTCAGTGAGGTGTCCTTGTTTTCAGTGTGAGGTGTCCTTGTTTTCAGTGTGAGGTGTCCTTGTTTTCAATGTGAGTTGTCTTTGTTTTCAGTGTGAGGTGTCCTTGTTTTCAGTGTGAGTTGTCCTTGTTTTCAGTGTGAGGTGTCCTTGTTTTCAGTGTGAGGTGTCCTTGTTTTCAGTGTGAGGTGTCCTTGTTTTCAGTGTGAGGTGTCCTTGTTGACAGTGTGAGGTGTCCTTCCTGACAGTGTGAGGTGACATTCCTGACAGTGTGATGTGTCCTTCCTGACAGTGTGAGGTGTCCTTCCTGACAGTGTGATGTGTCCTTCCTGACAGTGTGAGGTGTCCTTCTTGACAGTGCGAGGTGTCCTTCCTGACAGTGTGATGTGTCCTTCCTGACAGTGTGATGTGTCCTTCCTGACAGTGTGATGTGTCCTTCCTGACAGTGTGAGGTGTCCTTCCTGACAGTGCGAGGTGTCCTTCCTGACAGTGTGATGTGTCCTTCCTGACAGTGTGATGTGTCCTTCCTGACAGTGTGATGTGTCCTTCCTGACAGTGTGAGGTGACATTCCTGACAGTGTGATGTGTCCTTCCTGACAGTGTGAGGTGTCCTTCCTGACAGTGTGAGGTGACATTCCTGACAGTGTGAGGTGTCCTTCCTGACAGTGTGAGGTGACCTTCCTGACAGTGTGAGGTGTCCTTCCTGACAGTGTGAGGTGTCCTTGTTATCAGTGTGAGGTGTTTTTGCTTTCAGTGTGAGGTGTCCTTGTTTTCAGTGTGAGGTGTCCTTGTTTTCAGTGTGAGGTGTCCTTGTTTTCAGTGTGAGGTGTCCTTGTTTTCAGTGTGAGGTGTTTTTGCTTTCAGTGTGAGGTGTCCTTGTTTTCAGTGTGAGGTGTCCTTGTTTTCAGTGTGAGGTGTCCTTGTTTTTAGTGAGGTGTCCTTGTTTTCAGTGTGAGGTGTCCTTGTTTTCACTGTGAGGTGTCCTTGTTTTCGGTGTGAGGTGTCATTGTTTTCGGTGTGAGGTGTCCTTGTTTTCAGTGTGAGGTGTCCTTGTTTTCAGTGTGAGGTTTCCTTGTTTTCAGTGTGGTGTCCTTGTTTCAGTGTGAGGTGTCCTTGTTTTCAATGTGAGGTGTCCTTGTTTTCAGTGTGAGGTGTCCTTGTTTTCAATGTGAGGTGTCCTTGTTTTCAGTGTGAGGTGTCCTTGTTTTCAGTGTGAGGTGTCTTTGTTTTCAATGTGAGGTGTTCTTGTTTTCAGTGTGAGGTGTCCTTGTTTTCAGTGTGAGGTGTCCTTGTTTTCAATGTGAGGTGTCTTTGTTTTCAGTGTGAGGTGTCCTTGTTTTCAGTGTGAGGCGTCCTTGTTTTCAGTGTGAGGTGCCCTTGTTTTCAGTGAGGTGTCCTTGTTTTCAGTGTGAGGTGTCCTTGTTTTCAATGTGAGGTGTCCTTGTTTTCAGTGTGAGGTGTCCTTGTTTTCAGTGTGAGGTGTCCTTGTTTTCAATGTGAGGTGTCCTTGTTTTCAGTGTGAGGTGTCTTTGTTTTCAGTGTGAGGTGTCCTTGTTTTCAATGTGAGGTGTCCTTGTTTTCAGTGTGAGGTGTCTTTGTTTTCAGTGTGAGGTGTCCTTGTTTTCAATGTGAGGTGTCCTTGTTTTCAGTGTGAGGTATCCTTGTTTTCAGTGTGAGGTGTCCTTGTTTTCAGTGTGAGGTGTCCTTGTTTTCAGTGTGATGCGTCCTGTGACGAAATAAGAAATTTATTTGGAAAATTAATGTTTATTTGAAAATATTGCAGTGATATGACAGATAATTGATTTAATCAGTTACAAGCTTTGTCACAGAATCAACCAATGTTGAACACATTTTGGCAAGTTGTTCGTCGTGGTACCAGGTCCTAATAACAGCAGCAATTAGCTTCTCCACAGTTGAACAGTCCTGTTTTGCGATCCAGCGTTTGGTTATGGCCCATAGATTCTCAATTGGGTTGAGGTCAGGAGAGTTTCCAGGCCGGTTTAGAATGCTTGGCCCACTCTCTTCGAAGAAGGTCAGCATTTTTCTGAAAGTGTGGCACGGAGCAAGATCCTGCTGGAAACGGCCTTCTCCATCAGGAGAGTCTATATCCACAATGGGGAGCAAATGAGTTGTCAGGATTGCCTTGTATTTGTCACTGTTCATCGTTCCCTCAACATTAACAAACCGTTCAGAGCCTTTAGTAGTAAAACTACCCCAAAGCATCTTATGTGGGCGTTTTTGAAGCTTGTTAAATGTGTCCATTCCGAAGGGGTTCACTTTTGCTCCATCTCACTACCACTGATTTGTACCCATTCATCTGTCTCCCATTCCTTATGATCGAGTGCCCACCGCAGCTGTTTTTTTTCTTCATAGCAGCAGTCATTAATTGTTTCTGGCATTTCTGCCAACTTCAAGGAACCTTCGTCGAACAGTCGATGAATCAACATTTACGCCAACTGATACCAAATCTCTCTGTACATCTTTGCTGGTTTTCTTGGGATCCTTCACATTATTTCTTATGATAACCTTGTCATCCTGATGTGTTGTTTTACGTTTTCTCTTACATCTTCCTTAAAGCAGCTCTCATCAGAATCCGACCAATGGTTGATTTTGCCAGGCTCTGATTTTCGGCGATCTGTCTGATACTCAAATTAGTATGTGAGAGCTACAGTAGTTGCACGCTTCTGTCATGAATTTCAGCGGTAATCGTGAATTGAAGGGGCGAATTTGGCAAAACCACATTCACGGAGCACGCTTGCAGGAATAGCCTTACATTCTTTTTTAGACAAAAAGAGAAAAGATCAAAACAAATGAAGAGACAGACAGGGATACTGGTACAGAGAGAACAGGTGGGCAGTAAAATGTGGGGTACCAAACCAGGCATCAGCCCATCAAGGCCGAATAAGCAACCAAAGGCGAAGCCAGTACTGGAGAAACCAGGGACATGTACACCAGGGGACATACCAGGTAGTACACCACCAGTGGTACTAATGAAACATAAAGCTAAACAAAACATCCCACATGGTAATTCCTGCTTCATATTTGCAAATATTCAGGGTTTGAAATCAAATAAAAATGACAAAGTTAGTTATGTCAGTGGGCTCCTGACAGAAGCGAATGCCATGTTTGGAGCATTTACAGAAACACATACAAGGGATGTTTTGGACGGAGAGATAAAGATAGAAAACTACAACATGTATAGATGTGAGAGAATCAGTAGGTCACAGGGAGGAGTAGGAATCTATGTAAAGGATATTTTCTGTTGCACAGAAGTGCTGAATTCTACGAATGATATAGTAGAAATTCTAGGCATTAAAGTTGAAAATATGAAGTTGGTAATTATCCTAGTATACAAACCACCATCAACAACTGCTGAGGAATTCACAGATCAGTTAAGGAAGATAGATAGCTATATGGATAAGCTAGAAAATCCTACACCAAATATTTTACTCCTTGGAGATTTTAATCTCCCTCATGTAAAATGGAAGATGGCACAACGTAACGTTATACCAGAAATATCTCCGGGAAGCACCTTGGCTCAACAGGTACATACCAGGGAACTATTGAGGCTTTGTGAAAAGTACTCTTTAAACCAACAGGTAATTGATCCCACCAGAAATGAAAATACCCTGGATTTGATATTTACAAACAACGAGGAACTGATCAGAGACATAAGTTACAAAAACTATATACTCTGGTCATAACATCATAGAGGTTTAAACTAGTATTAACTAAGGGGTAGGAAACTGCATCACTAAGTTAGAGACGGGATGTTCAGTAAGTTTAATTTTAACCATAGAATTGACTGATACCAAGAGCTATCAGACATACCCTGGGAATCAGAATGAGCACCCTAAATCCCCACCAGTGCCTAGAGAAGCTGAATGCAGAAGCATACAAAGTATGTATGAAGCACGTACCATTGAGGAAACCCAGATCAGATATAGAGTGAGAGCGTAGGAGATGGTACAGAAGAAGAAAACGGGTTACTGAATTGCTGAAAAAACACAAATATGCTACAACAGAGGAAAGATAGACTTAGCCAAGAGATCATTGAATTAGAGTAAAATCTTATTATGTCATACCTCACAGAAGAAGTACAAAGGGAACAAAGGGCCTTACAGGATATTGAAAGAAACCCAAAATATTTCTATTCCTACGCAAAATCCAAGCTAAGAACTACCTGTAGAATTGGACCACTACTGAGAGGAGACTCGTATACCGACGATGAACAGGAAATGAGTGAAATCCTAAAAGAACAGTATGAGTCAGTGTTCAGCAACCCACTAAATGACAGCAAGGTAGAAAATGCAGAAGTATTTTTCACTCCAGAAGAAGGCCGCACAGACCAACTAACTGACATTAGTACAAATTCCATAGATTTCGAGAAAAATTGAAAACTTGCCCACTCACTTAACACCTGGACCAGATTCATGGTATGCCCTGTTTATAAAGAAGTGCAAAGTACCACTAGCACGAGCCCTCAGTATTCTTTGGAGGAAGAGCTTAGATCTAGGTGAAATACCAGAGGCCTTAAAGAGTGCAGACATAGCTAGTTTGCATAAGGGAGGTAGTAGAGCACTAGCTAAAAATTGCAGACCAGTAGCCCTAACTTCTCACATCATAAAAATCTTCAAAAGAGTGATGAGACGTCAGATTGCAAATTTCATAGACCAGCACAACCAACATAACCAGAACCAGCATGGTTTTAGAGCAGGACGATCATGTCTGTCACATCTGCTGAACCATTATGACAGAATTACAGAGGCATTAGAAGACGACCAAAACGCAGATGTGATTTACACAGATTTTGCAAAGACGTTTGACAAATGCGATCATGGAGTGACAGCGCACAAAATGAAGGCCATGGGCACTACAGGGAAGGTAGGCAGATGGATTTTCGGTTTCCTAACACACAGAACACAAAAAGTAGTAGTGATCAGAGCAAGATCCAGCATCAGCGAGGTCAAATGCTCAGTGCCCCAAGGCACTGTCCTGGCACCTCTACTGTTTCTCATCCTCATAGCAGACATAGACAAAAACACCCGGCACACATTTATATCATCATTTGCAGATGTCACTAAAATAAGAATGAAAGTCAGTACGGTAGAGGACACTGAAAAAGTACAGGAAGACATAAACAGGCTTTTCCAGTGGGCAGTAGAGAACAACATGACGTTCAATGGTGATGAGTTCCAGCTGCTTAGCTATGGAAAGAATGAAGAACTCAAAAGGAGCACTATATACAAAACTCAAGAGGGTCACTAAATAGAACGTAAGGAACACGTAAAAGACCTAGGAATAATTATGTCAGCGGACCTTTCTTTTGAAGACCATAACAAGACGAAGATCACGACAGCCAGGAAGATGACGGGGTGGGTATTGAGAACTTTCAAAACAAGGGAAATAATCGCTAGTACTTACTGTATTGCTCAGTGCTGACGGCCCCGTTCAAGGCAGGAGAAATATCGGAGCTGGAACAAATACAGAGATCGTTTACGGCTCACAATGAGCCTATAAAGCACCTAAATTACTGGGAACGCCAGCAACTCTTGAACATGTATTCATTGGAGCGGAGGAGAGAGAGGTACCTGGAGTTACCTGGAGAGAGTTCCGGGGGTCAACGCCCCCGCGGCCCGGTCTGTGACCAGGAAGGTACTCGAGGGCTTGGTCCCAAATCTGCACACTGTCATAACAACATCATGGAGTGAGAGATATGGGAGGAAGTGTAAAATAAACCCAGGGGGTGCGGTGGGGACAATAAGGGAACACTGTATCAACATCCCGGGTCCCAGACTGTTCAACATCCTACCAGAGGATATCAGAAACACGGCTGGAACCAGTGTAGAAGCCTTCAGAAGGAAACTGTAATTCACCAGGTGCCAGATCAACCAGACTGTGATGGATATGTGGGGCAGCGGGCCTCCAGCAACAGCCTGGTTGGCCAGGCAAGCATCAGACGAGCCTGGCCCATGGCTGGGCTCAGAGAGTAGATAAACTCTCGAAACTCTTCAAAGGTATATCAGAGGTATAAATGTACAGAACAACAGATGCTTAGGTTAGGTTAGGTAAGGTTCGTCAGGAAACAGGACAAATGTTTCCTGACGCGGGTCTTAGTCAGATGATGACCCGCCTTTGGAGCTTTTGGTCATCTGACCGAGGCCTTCCGCTGGCTTACCGGTCCACCCCTTTAAAAATTATGGTCATTTATAACCATTGTTATATATGATATAACACAACAGTTGCTGTAGCAAGTGTTGTTATGTACGAGAGTCGCAGGGCCACACCACAGATGGTTGCCAGAAGTCAGTAGCAAACTCTTCTTAAAAGAAAAGAACCCAAACTACATTAGTTAAGCCGGAGACTGAGACATGAGATAATCACAAAATGTACCGCTGTCCCAATTAATTTGCACATTACTGTAAGATGTCGTTGTGGACAGTATAAGGTGTCCTTGCTGACAGTGTGAAGTGTAAAGTAAAGGGACACAAGTGCAACTAATGTGACATTTTATTGTTTGCCACAATAAAATGTCACATTAGTTGCACTTGTGTCCTTTTACTTTACATATTGTCGGTAATTCTACCAACATACAATGTGAAGTGTAGTTGCTGACAGTGTGAAGTGTAGTTGCTGACAGTGTGAAGTGTAGTTGCTGACAGTGTGAAGTGTAGTTGCTGACAGTATAAGGTGGCCTTACAGACAGTGTGAGGTGTAGTTGCTGACATTGTGAGGTGTTCTTGCTGGCAGTGTCCTTGCTGACAACATATGATTCCAACCTTGGCCGCGGGGTAGGAATCAGACGTTGACAAAGGAAGCAGTGCGTGACTTGGCGGCGGCAACGTCGTCCACTGAATATCTTCTCTTGTCCAGACCCAGTATTACTAGTGTGTATAGGCAGTCTCTCCCTCAAACACAAACACAATTTATTTCTTTGCAAAGGTTACAGTGTGTGATTACATTTTATAATGTTTTGTTGGGTACAGAGAAAGCTACTAACAAGGTAACAACAGTCCCCTCTGTACTAGTGTGTATATAAACAGTCCCTTCCTCCCTCCCTCGCTCCAAGCTAACACCATTGTCCCCTTTGTACTAGTGTGTACAGGCAGTCCCTCCCTCTCTCCAAGCTAGGACCTGAGACCCTCCATACTAGTGTGTGTACAGGCAGCCCCTCCCTCCCTCCCTCCATCCATCCTACCACCAGAGTCCCTCCAGCAGTTGTCTGCTTCTTAGAATTACACTATGTCAGCAAGAAGATTGACAGTTTTTATTTTTTTTTTTTGTACCGTTGAATTGGCAGGCTAAGATCTGTTATCCCACCTCAATTCATTTCGAAGAGCATCCTAAACTAGAGTACATCACTACTTTCCCTCTCCACTTGTCAGGATGCCACCCATATAAGTCACGGGTGTATCAGGGTATCTAGTTGTTGCTGCATGAACAAGGGCAGTACGCGTTTGAATGAAGAATATTGTGGTCTCCACCAGCTCAAGACTGGACCTGTGTCCTTGGGTTGTAAGCTTGAGGCGCTACTCCTAAGCTCGAAGCTACCTGCCAGGTATCGTTATATCAGGATAGAAGAACTTATCATGTTGGCTAAAACCAATAGTATTATGCACATTTGTTGCTTGGAGAACTCTGCCACTGTTACGTTTGGTGCTTGGTAGGAGTGAGGATAACACACAAGGGAGGGTAAAGTTACCTGGTGGGAGTGAGGATAACACACAAGGGTAGGTAACAGTTACCTGGTGGGAGTGATAGCCGGAAATATGGCTTGTTGATCCAGGGATGACGTAACACAAGGGATAAGGAAGGGGAGACATTTTTAACAATTCTGTATAGCCACAGTGCGCTGCCACCCTGTTTTCTATGAGTTACAAGGTGGGAACACCCCAGTGTGAGGGTAACCTATAGCATACAGTATAAGTTAAATGGTGGATACACCCACAGTGTACTGCTACAGTGCTTTATTTGATACGTTTACGTTGTGTGTATACCCACAGTTTGCTGCTACCATATTCTGTATGATAGTTAAATATTGGGTACACGCATAGTGTTCTAAGTGTCAGTCTTAGCTGGGAGACATCAACAGGGAAGTTTCAAAAGTTTCGTTGCACCAGAACTGGAGTTACTATTGCGTGAGTATCGCCATCTCTCTGCATGGACTATCATGTACATAGATAGTTCAACTGATGAGGGTATTACCATGTAAAAGGCTGAGCTTATATAATACTGTATGAAAGCAATCACAATAAAACGCGTGATTGCAAATATATAAAATACCACAGTGAAAATAGAAAAAAAGCACCTGAGCGCTTTCACTGATATTTTTATACGGTACTGTATGCGCAGTTAGGGAATGTCTACAGTAAATGTGTACATGAACATTTTTATGGCCGTTACATAACACTGTGTACATACTCTGCACTGAAATTACTCCTTATGAGAGTAAGAAGCTTGGCAAATGCAAGATAAACTCTGAAAAGCTGTGAGGGTAGTATTTATTCGTCAGGAAAGAAGACAAGTTCTTCAACACTGATCTTAGTCATATGATAACTCGCTGACTAGAGATTTTGGTCATGTGAGCGAGGTCTTCCGCTGGCTTAATGATCCTTCCCGTTAAGAATTAAAGTTCACCTCATGTGATGTGGATGTATAAAATTAAGAAGTGGTGTAGCTAGTACACAACAGCCAAGAGTTTTCGACGTCCTCCCCTAATGGAGAGAAGTGTTTTTAGCAAATGTTATAAAGATGTGAAAGTGATTGTAAGTAGGGGTCTGAACCCCCCAAAAAACAATTGTATATATATAGGCTACGGAATAGTATAGTGCCTGCACTTTGAGGGAGGCGTCGGAAGAATGAAAGCCGGGGACTTCTACTGTATCCTTATTCTCGTACTCCCAAGTAATATTAAAGGTAATAGATTTGTGATTACTTGCACCAAGCTCTTCAGTGATCTTTAGATTACTTACAAGGGTTTCCTTATTTGACACCCCTTAAGGAAGGCTCCTTGATGGTGGCAATGGGCTCTTGATCTAAGAAATTGGATATGTGCTCCAGTTCCCTGAATTAAACCTGAATACCTTCCACATCCCCCACAGGCGCTGTATAACCCTACGGGTTTAGTACTTCCCCCTTGATTATAATAATAATCCTTATTTGACAATACCAGGTCGAACAAATTATTACCTGTGGCAGACTTACAAATTGCCTCACAAAGCAGTCCTGAACTATTTCCACGAAGTCATTGGATTCCAGATACTGGTCAGAGTAGTCCAATTAATTTGACTTAAGTTAAAATTCCCTACTATTACTACATTATCGTGTCTAGAAGCCCTAACAATTTCGTCTCAAAGAAGTCTCCCTCTGTCGCTGTGTTTGGGGGGTCGCTATAGTACATCTAAAATTAATTTTTTTTTTATCCTACTTCAACAGATTTTTATACTTGTTTTTGTGCAACAATTCTTGTTTTCTCGGACATAATACGCTACCCTCCACCCCCCTTCCTGTTATTTTTGTCATCATGGAACAACTTAAACCCTTGAATGTAGCACTCGCCAAGCACGTTTCGACTCTTCAAATTAAACCATGTCTCGGTAATTACAATTACATCAACGTTTCCCGCACATGCAACCAAACGTAATTCATTCATCTTATTTCTGGTACTTTCTACTATTTATATAAAATATTTTAAGATTATTTTTCCTTTATATCTTTCCCGTTTTTATCTTTTCCTTTTCACAATTTCTGTTGTAATTATCTGAACCCAAAATTAAATGATGAATGTTACTCCTAAAATCCACATTATCACAAGATTGATAATTTAAACAGTTCACTTCGCTGGTTCTGTAACCCATTTCCCCCTCATTAACTATTTCTAGTTTAAAGCCCTAGCAGCTCCCTCCACTGAACTAGCCAAGTGAACCCAATCTCTGGCATACATGCCATTTCTGCCTTAGAATATGTCCCAGCTGTTTGTAAATGGTAGTGCAATGTCCTTAGTGTTTGGCCAGCAAGCAATTAATAACAATTGCCTTGGACAACCATTCATTTCCAAATCCTCCTCGGCAAAATGCCACAAATTGCAGGGCGCCCTCCTTTCTTCCTACTGATGTTTAGCGCCGACCTATATCTGCTAATCAGGTCCTCACTCCTACGTCTGGCAACATCGTTACCTCCAGCACTGAGACATAATCGGATTGCTTCCATTATCTTTCATGATGTCAAGATGGCTAACAGTATCCTGCTTCCCAGCCCTAGGAAAACACACCTACCTCCCCGTCTTATCTCTAAGACAAAATGTCAAATCCATAAATTTAATCGGACTGTCCCCAACTAAAACAATGTTTTTACATTTACTGGCGGTATTCGCGTGACATTCTCGGTGGTCTTCGTTGGGATGTCCTGGATCGTTGACTCACACTCCTCTCCCAACACAGAGAAAGAATTCCTGGTCTCCACATAGGTCTCCTGGACCTTCCTTATCTTCAGCCTCGTCCCATTCTAGTCCATGGTCCGATCATCAGTGCGGCTGTTTTCTTTATCCTTATTCCGGGGATAATTCTTGCACACCTTTTTAAGCCATTGAATCTCACTTCTAGCTTCCTCTAACTCTGCCTTAACTTGAAGATACACTTGTTCAAAATTGAGGAAAGCCATTGCAGTCTCAGCCAAGTACTGAGAGCTCACTAGGCAGCTAGTGATGAGGGCGTCAAGTGTCATGAACCACACTTGTGGAATGATGAGGGCGTCAAGTGTCATGAACCACACTTGTGGAATGATGAGGGCGTCAAGTGTCATGAACCACACTTGTGGAATGATGAGGGCGTACAGTGTCATGAACCACACTTGTGGAATGATGAGGGCGTACAGTGTCATGAACCACACTTGTGGAATGATGAGGGCGTACAGTGTCATGAACCACACTTGTGGAATGATGAGGGTGTGCAGGGGTAGTGCAGGCAGACGAGGAGGTGCAGGGGTAATGCATACTGACGAGGTGCAAGGGTAGTGCAGGTAGACGAGGAGGTGCAGGGGTGGTGCAGGCAGAGGAGGAGGTGCATGGGTAGTGTAGGCAGAGGAGGAGGTGCAGGGGTAGTGTAGGCAGAGGAGGAGGTGCAGGGGTAGTGTAGGCAGAAGAGGAGGTGCAGGGGTAGTGCAGGCAGACGAGGAGGTGAAGGGATAGTGCAGGCAGACGAGGAGGTGCATGGGGTAGTGCAGGCAGACGATGAGGTGCAGGGGGTATTGCAGGCAGACGAGGAGGTGCAGGGGGTATTGCAGGCAGACGAGGAGGTGCAGGGGGTAGTGCAGGCAGACGACGAGGTGCAGGGGTGGTGCAGGCAGACGAGGAGGTGCAGGGGTGGTGCAGGCAGACGAGGTGGTGCAGGGGTGGTGCAGGCAGACGAGGAGGTGCAGGGGTGGTGCAGGCAGACGAGGAGGTGCAGGGGTGGTGCAGGCAGACGAGGAGGTGCAGGGGTGGTGCAGGCAGACGAGGAGGTGCAGGGGTGGTGCAGGCAGACGAGGAGGTGCAGGGGTGGTGCAGGCAGACGAGAAGGTGCAGGGGTGGTGCAGGCAGACGAGGAGGTGCAGGGGTGGTGCAGGCAGACGAGGAGGTGCAGGGGTGGTGCAGGCAGACGAGGAGGTGCAGGGGTGGTGCAGGCAGACGAGGAGGTGCAGGGGTGGTGCAGGCAGACTAGGAGGTGCAAGGGTGGTGCAGGCAGACGAGGAGGTGCAGGGGTGGTGTATGCAGACGAGGAGGTGCAGGGGTGGTGCAGGCAGGTTAACCAGGCTCGTTTCTGTTGTGGTCACCTGGCCTTGATTTCTGCTAGATTACACCTCCACTCCCAGCCACCCTCTACCTCCAGTAACCCCCTACCCCCAGCCACCCTCTACCTCCAGTAACCCCCTACCCCCAGCCACCCACAACCCCCAGCCACCCACAACCCCCCAGCCACCCACTCCCCCCAGTAACCCCCTACCCCCAGCCACCCCCCTACCCCCCAGCCACCCACCTACCCCCCAGCCACCCACCTACCCCCCAGCCACCCACCTACCCCCCAGCCACCCACTTACCCCCCAGCCACCCCCTACCACCCAGCCACCCCCCTACCACCCAGCAACCCCCTTCCCCAGCAACCTCTCACCCCCACCCACCCCCGACTCCCCAGCCACCAACTATCACCCTCAGCCACCCCAGCTACCCTCTACCACCCCCAGCTACCCTCTACCACCCCGAGCCACCCTAACCATCCTCAGCCACCACCTACCACCCTCAGCCACCCACCACCACGACTCTCAGCCACCCCTACCACCCCCAGCTACACTTTGCTACCACCCCAGATACTCTCTACCACCCCAAGCAACCCTAAACCACCCCCAGCTACCATCTGCCATCCCCAGCCACCCTCAACCCCCAGCCACCCACAACCCCCCAGTCACCCCTTCCCCCAGCCACCCCTACCCCTGCCACCCCTACCCCTGCCACCCCTACCCCCAGCCACCCCTACCCCCCAAATCACTTGTTCTCTCTAGGCTGGAATACTGCTGTACATTAACATCTCCATACAAAGAAGATGAAATCGCAGATCTAGAGAGTGTACAGAGATCCTTTACTGCACGTATAAGTTCTGTCAAGCACCTTAACTACTGGGAACGCTTCGAAGCACTTGACTTGTACTCGTTGGAATGCAGGAGGGAGAGATATATCATAATCTACACTTGGAAAATCTTGGAAGGAATGGTCCCAAATCTGCACACAGAAATCACTCCCTACGAAAGTAAAAGACTGGGCAGGCGATGCAAAATGCCGCCAATAAAAAGTAGGGGCGCCATTGGTACACTAAGAGAAAACACCATAAGTGTCCGGGGCCCAAAACTGTTCAACAGCCTCCCATCAAGCATTAGGGGAATTGCCAATAAACCCCTGGCTGGTGCCTTCAAGAGAGAGCTGGACAGATACCTAAAGTCGGTGCCGGATCAGCCGGGCTGTGGCTCGTACGTCGGACTGCGTGCGGCCAGCAGTAACAGCCTAGTTGATCAGGCCCTGATCCATCGGGAGGCCTGGTCATGGACCGGGCCGCGGGGGCGTTGATCCCCGGAATAACCTCCAGGTAACCCCTACCCCCAGCCACCCACTACCTCCCCAGCAACCCCTTACCCCCCAGCGACCCACTATCACCCTCAGCCACCCCAGCTGCCCCCTACCATCCTTAGCCACCCCGATCACCCTCAGCCACCCACTACCACCCTCAGCCACCCACTACCACCCTCAGCCACCACAGCGACCCCCTACCACCCCCAGCTACACTTTGCTACCTTCTACCATCCCCAGCCACTCCTACCACCCCTTCCTTTACACCTCATCCTCCACATTTCATCCACCCACACTTCTTCCCCCCACACTTCATCTTCCACACCTCATCCCCCCACACTTCATCCCCCCACACTTCATCCCCCCACACTTCATCCCCCCACACTTCATCCCCCAACACTTCATCTTCCACACCTCATCCCCCCACACTTCATCCCCCCACACTTCATCCCCCAACACTTCATCCCCTACACCTTATTCCACCACTTGTGTGCTCTGCATGTGTTTGCTGGCTGTGTTTGTACAGGTGGTGAGATTTTTGCAAACAGCGCTTGTGTTCACTCATGCTGTATGAGTGTGCGCGCGCGCACGCTCGTAAACCTCCGTTAATTATCATACCTAAGCTTCCCTGGCAGGCAGGCATGGTGGCAGTGAGGGGGGTGTGGTAGTGACGGAGTTAGTGTAGAAGTGAGCGATGTTGGTAACAGGGATGTGTTGGTAGGAGTGAGGTCACAACGGAGGCTTTGTGGCTGATGACCTAGTCAATCAGGCTGTTGCCGCTAGCAGCACGCAGTGCAACCCTGGTTGATAACTAACTCACTTGCGAAACTTATCACGCACCTGTTTTGAAGGCAGGGATCTGTTAGGCAGTCCACGTTAATATAAAGGAAAGCCTTAGTGGATGCTTTGTACTTGTTGAGCAATTTGGTAGCGCGCTGCTCACACCCCAGACTCTACCACCGTCCTGAACAACTCGAACCCTCCTTGACTGACAAGTTATTGACAGCACACTGCTCCAAGCCCAGACTTTGCCATTCCATAATATTACCTGGAGACCTGGAGAGAGTTCCGGGGGTCAACGCCCCCGCGGCCCGGTCTGTGACCAGGCCTCCTGGTGGATCAGAGCCTGATCAACCAGGCTGTTGCTGCTGGCTGCACGCAAACCAACGTACGAGCCACAGCCCGGCTGATCAGGAACTGACTTTAGGTGCTTGTCAATCAGAAATTTGAAAAAATAACTTTTATCATGCTTTGTATATCCAGTGGAGATAGTCTGAACACAGACGCAGTCAATGAAAGCCACGGATACAGCCTCACCCCAACGATGGTAACAAAGCAAGTGCCAGAAACTATAGTCCCATAACGCTGACGTCCCACATTATTATTATTATTATTTTGTGATATACCTGTGATTGGTTTCTAGAGTTTTCCTACTCCCGCAGCTGGCCGTGGGCCAGTTGCTTGTCTGATCATCCAGGCTCTTGATGTTGGTGGCCCTCTGGCCCACATATCCCTCACAGTCTGCTTGATTTACCACCTGGTGGAGATACTGGTCGAGATACCTCTTGAAGACTTTTGATATCTTTTGTTAGGATGTTGGATGGTCTGGACCCACAGATGTTGATACCGTACTCTCTTGTTGTGCCCATGGCTCTCCTAACCTTCCCTGAGTTTATTTTACGTTACCTTCCATATCTTACTCCAGTACGTGTATAGTACTGTGTAAATTTGGGAGCATGCCCTCAAGTACATTCAATATATATATATATATATATATATATATATATATATATATATATATATATATATATATATATATTATCATGTATATTCTGCTCCAGGACTTTTAGGCATTCTCAGTAGTTTAAATACTTCATTGACTGTATACAAACTGTAAATGATCTCTGCATCTGTTCCAGCTTTGATACCTCCCCTGTCCTGTATGGTGCCGTCAACACTCAACAGTATGCCAGTCGAGAGAGTATGAACGATTTGAACAGTGTCATGAGCAATAGTTCTCTTGAAATAATTTTTAGAAGCAAGATTACTAAAACACATGGAATTACAACGTTTTCACAACCCAGGACAGCATGAGTTTAGTGCAGGTCGCTCCTGCCTCTAGCAATTTCTAGACTATTATGACTTGGTCTTAGATGCATTGGAAGACAGACAAAATACATATGTAATATACAAAAAACTTAGAAAAAGCCTTTGGAAAGTGTGATTATTGAGTATCACAAAATGTTGACAAAGAGAATAGCAGGAAAAGTGGACAGCTGGATCTTTAATTTCTAACAAATCAGACGCAAAGAGTAATAGCTGGAAGATTTCTGTAACCTAACATCCTCTTTGGTGAAAACAAATTTGTTGATATACAGAATGTGTGGAGAACTTTCACTGTATGCATAAATTATGTCTTGCACCTACATTACTGAGAATTCTGGAAAGTCCCTCAAGTTGTGCTCCTTCAAACGTAAGTGAGGTAGATGCATCATAATTTACATCTGGAAAATTCTGGAGGTATTTATTCTAAATCTGCACACAAGTCTTTCCATATGAAAGCACGAGGCATGGCAGACGGTGCAAAATACCCAGTGAAAAGCGGAGATCCTATGAATATACTAAGAGATAAGTCAATAAGTGTAAAAGGACCTAGACTTTTCAACACCCTCCTTTCATACATAAGGAAGATTACCAACAGACCTCCCCCACCCGGCTGTCTTCAAAAAATATTTAAGTTCAAGTTAGTTCATGGTCAGTTAGGGTGTCCTGCATATATTGGATTATATTAGTATAAACTGCCTGGTTGACTAAGCAAGTACCAGAGAAGCCTGGCTCATGGATGGGCTAAAACAGTAAGAAAACTCGAAACTAGACATAAGTATACCCCTTTATCCCTTTCCCCCTTACCTTCTCCAGTTTCCCCTTCATCCCTCTGCTCCACTTCTCCCTCTCTCTTTCTCCTGTATGTTGCAGTTTGATTGTGTCTCCCTATGCTCCCTGATGCTTGTGAAGCGTGGGACGCACCCTCACTCTCATCCTTTGAGAATTGATACATCAAACGTTGCTGATATTTCTCCTATTGGATGTGATGGCCACGAGGTGAAGTGTATTGCAACAGGCACCTGAAGGATGTTACCGTGGGTCAGCGCGACCGCGGCCCGGTCCCAGACCTGGCCTCCTGATGATTCAAGGTCACATTGACTAGACTGTTACTGCTGGCAACACGCAAATTTATGAACCACAGCCACAGCCCGGCTTGTTATGAACTGATTTAAGAAACTTATTAAGTTCCCTTCTGCAGACAGCCAGAGGTTTGTTGGTAATTGTCCTTATGCATGAAGGAAGGGCGGTGAAAAGTCGCACCTCTGATAATCATCGTGTTCTCTTGGTGTACTCGTCACGTCCGCGTCACGTCCGGACTTTGTTAGAGGTACCTCACATTCTCTATGAAGTCATATGGAGTGAATTTGATTTCTCAGGCTGAAGACCCGTCCTTCTAGGATTTTTCCAGACGTTCTAAATAGTAGAATCCAAGGGACTTCAAGTGTTCGCAGTAGCTCAGATATTTGATTAATTGTATACTAGCAGTGAAAGTTCTTTATGCATTTTATAGCTGAGCTATCTCGTCTGCTTTGAAAGGGACTATTACGAACACAGGTGATGTTTGGCGGGCACAGCTGTAGCACTTGTTCGTAAATAAGTTAACAAGCTCTCAACTGAGCAGCGCAGGAACAAAGCAAAACAACAGAGATAAATTCTTAAATCCGTGTATTCCTTCACCAAAACTCTGTAAAGTTATTTACACTTCGTAATATGGGGGCGCATGTCCTGAAGCCATTGTCCTCTGCACTGTCTCTGTGGTACGAGACTGCTTTCATTGTTGTGTGCTACTGGTTACAGCTATTTGTGTGTTGAGCGTATTATTACGGGTAGTGCTCATTAGTGCTGGCTGGTTATGCCACCTACGCGTGTTAGGCGTTTGGTGACAGCAATACATATCTTGCAAATTTGCCCAGACTGTCTCTACGACGCTGCTGGTGAATTGCTTGTTTAATTGGCATAGAGCATCAACGTATCCTTACTGCTGCATAGCTTCATGACTGTATAAGCAACAAACTAAAGTTCGACACGTACAGTATAGCGTTCCAAACTGGTACTTCAGCTGCTGGGAAAGCTAATCGCCTCTCCCCCTTTCGATTTCCTTCGATTTCTTACTCGTAATGGCGCTGGACAAACTCCTGAACATATGCAGGACGACCTTCCACCCGTGGAAACAACTGGTGAACCAAGTTTGTCTCAGTGTTAGTCAGCTTCGTTAGCGCTGGAGCTAGTAAAACTTACTCTTGAACAGACTGGGGAACAGTGCCCCTTTGCTAAGGAGAAATATGATAGAGAGGAAAGGATACAATTTCGGCGTGCGTACTGGTGATGACAATTTCGGTGTGCAGAAATCGGTGTCTTGGGTACTTCGTTTCTCTGATCAGAGCCTGAACAGTTTTTAAGAGTCTTGAAAACGAGGCTCGAGCTCTGCGATGACCATTCGAGCATTGGGCAACTCTGGTTCATACAGCATTGTATGGTAAAGCACAGGAATACACTACTGGTTTGAGTAATGAAAACTTTTCTGATTTCAGGGTTGTGAAGGCGGCTGTGCTAATGGCATATCAGTCCTATGTTGCCCTGAGTTGCGCCAGTGTTGTTATTTCATGTGGTTGCCACTCTTGCCTCTTAGGACCCGTTGCGATTGCTTTACTGTCACGTTTGAAAAGTGGGGTAATATCATTATTTTTTAATGGCAGAGATGACATCTGTGTCCAGGCTTCTTTTCCATGAAATACTAAATAGTAGTTTTTGCAATTTTTGATGTTAGTGGAGTTTAATGAATCTGGGCCTAGGCCAGAATGCATGATGAACATGCTGTCGATGGCTTCTTGGAAATACGGCTACATCAGTAATTATGGAGATGTCAGCTATGTTTTGAGTCTCGTTCATGAAAAACTCATTAGGGTCATTGAAGTATTTGAGATTTCTTCTAATTTCATTCGTTATGTGGGAGGCTGTTGAATAGACGGGCCCCACACACTTATTGTGTTCTCTCACTACTCATGGCACACTTATTTTCCAATGTGGGTATATTACGAAGTCTGCAAATTTGGGATCAGTCTCTCTAGGATTTCCCAGGTGTAAATTTTGATGCATCTTTTTCGTCTGCATTCCAAGAGGTACAGACCATGGGACTTCAAATGTTCCCAGTAATTAAGGTGCTTGATTGAACTTATACGTGCAATGAAGGTTCTCTGTACATTCTTTATATTGGCAATTTCACCTGCCTTAAGAGGGTCTGCAGGTGCACAACAATATTCCTGCATTCAATTTGTGTTCGATGTTCTCCAGTTCCCAAACCAGAGTTTTTCTTCATGCTTCTGAGTCTGATTTCTTTGAAAAGCTCTGTTATTCTTTCTGCGACTGCAGAAGGAGCCTCCCTCTCTCTCTCTCTCTCTCTCTCTCTCTCTCTCTCTCTCTCTCTCTCTCTCTCTCTCTCTCTCTCTCTCTCTCTCTCTCTCTCTCTCTCTCTCTCTCTCTCTCTCTCGAGTTTGCATCATCTCCTTTGCCATAGAGATATATCTGGAGCATACTTCAAGAGCCAATATGCTCATCCTCTCGAGAAACTCTCGGCAGGATGAGCATATTTCATCAAGGTTACGATTTATTTAATCCAGTAGATTTTTTTTAATAGAATTTGTTGAATTTGACCTCATGACTGATCGTGTTTCATTGTCCCAGGCCTCTGTGTATGCAAGTCTGAATCTCGATTATGTTGTGGACTGAGATTGCGGTCTACAAGGTGCTATTAAAAAGTTCCCAGACTGCCGCAAAAAAATGTATATATAAACGCTTACCTAATTATCTAGTTGAAATTGTCTTCCTTGAAGTACTCTCCTTGGGAGGCTGTACACTGATCCCAGCGCCTCTGCCATTTCTCGAAACATTTCTGGAAATCTTTCCTGACAGCGTCTAACACAGCCTGCGATTCTGCTCCACGTCATTACAACACCTTGAGTGCCATTTTTATTTTTGGGAAGAGTAAGGAGGGTGGGGAACAACCGCCATAGTTTTGGTCAGAAAGCGGTGGATAGACAGTGCCACATAAACAGAGGCACTGTCGTAGTGAATGAACCAATCATTGAACGCCCACAACGCGGACGTTTCTTTGTCACGTCTTTCTTCATACATCTCAGAACTCTGATGTAAAAGTTTTGGTTAACTGTCTGCCCTGCTGGGACAAATCATTGAGCATGCTCTAACTTGGCGTGCCTTTTTTGGCATGGGTAAGTTGGATTTTTTCCATTGTGATGGCTGTTGTTATGATCCAAGTTTTCGTCACCTTAGAATATTTAGGTCATCCTCGTCTTTAACGCTTTCAAGTCTTAAATATGTACTCACAGGGGCGGAGGAGAGATAATGATAATATATATACCTGGAAAGTACTTAAGGGCTTGGTCCCAAATCTGCACACTGCCATAACATACTGGAATTAAGAGATGTGGGAGGAAGTGCAAAATAAACCCAGGGGTGCAGTGGGCATAATAAGGGAAAACTGTATCAACGTCCGTGGCTCAGGCTATTCAACATCTTACCAGAAGATATCAGAAACAGCGCTGGAACAAGTGTAGAAGTCTTCAAGAGGAAACTGGACCAGGCTATGATTGGCATGTGGGACAGTGGGAAATTAGCAGCAACAGCCTGGTTGACCAGACAAGCACTAGATGAGTCTGGGCTCTGGGAGTGGAAAAACTCGAAACTCATCTAAGGTACAAGGTGTTTTTTAAGTCCTGGCAAACGTTCAAGTGATGGTTTTTCTGGTCCTGAGTCAGCAAGTGGGACACAGATTTCGCAGCCACTCACTTCATGTTGAGATCTTAAGTCAAAATGCTCAACACGACCTATAAGAAATTCCCACAGTACTTGCAATGTCCTGAATACTCAGACGACGATGTTCATGAATATCCTTCCTCGCTTTTTCAATGTTGGTGCCTGTTTTTGATGTTGATGGATGACCAGAGTGTTCATGAAACTCAACTGACGCTTGTCCTGCTTTGAATCGAGAAAACCATTAAAAACACTGTGTCCGACCCATTGCTTCGTCGCAAAATGCTAGCATTTTGTGATTTTCACTAACAGTTTTACCGAGAATTTCACACACGCATACGGTGTTCTTTCTTTTAAAGATTGCATTCTGTTACACAAAAAATCGCAACAACGTACCGACAACTCTACAAAAAATGCTTGTCTAACCTCAACACACCGACCGACCGCACTGAAACTCGCCACGCTACTTCACAAAGGAGTGTACTGCGCAGCTTAATCTATATCGCCGCCATATTCCACCCAGGAAGCGAGCGAAAATTCGAGTTCGGGAACTTCTATTCACACCAAGACACCCGCACTAAATGAGGTGTACTTATTAGTTTCTTAAGAGCTCTTTGCATCTCCTGCTCTTGTTTGCTCGAAGAGGAATGTGTCTACAAAACACAAGCCTTCATACGTCTTCAGTTTCCATCTTTCTTCATCAGGGATTGCAGACTCAAGTCACAAGCTATCCTTAACAAGTCCCTCATGGAACAGCTCATAGTGCTCCCATGTGGTGATGTTGCCAAGAATACTCGCCAGGTATTTGGTCGAAGCAGCATTGTTTCCACCGTAAACACATCCTCTATCAGAAACCTCATTGTGAAACGTAGCCCTACACCTTTAACTTCCACAGCGGGCGTCTACACCATCCCCTGTGGATACTGTCCCAAGAAATATGTTGGGGAAACAGGCAGAAATTTTCCCAACACCAGGGACACTCACACAAGGGACATCCATACCAGGGACACTCACATCAGGGATGAGGGAAATGACTGGCGATGCATGCGCAGGATACAGCTATGGCTTGGGCAGGGAGCTTAGCTTTAAACGGTATTAGAATATATCACATTAGTATTGATTGATGAAAGGGACACCCATACCAGGGACACTCATACCAGGGACACCCACACCTAGGACACCCACCCCAGGGACACTTACACAAGGAACACCAACACCAAGAACACCCACACCAGGGACACCCACATCAAAGACGACTTGAGGTACTCCTGTGTCCTCCAAAGGGACTCCAAGGGATATTTAATGAATTGGAATAAGGCGCAGCCCGTCCTTACCGAACAAGATCTCAGACGCCGAAGGTGTCCGGAAGCCTCGCTAATCGCTAATACTGGAAGGTACAAAAAAAATAGCATATATGATACTGAGCCAGGCAAAGCACCACTTACCTAACACAGGAGTCACATGACCTCAATGTGTACTAGCCCTCACCTTAAGTATGTCATTTTTCAGGTCACTATGTGTCACTATATATATGTCGTGCTGAATTGATCAGTTAGCAAGAAGTCATATAAAATTAAGTCCTTTCTAAAAAAAAATCATACATGTAAAGATATGTTTTTTTCATTTATGTAATGTAAAAATTAATGACTTTGTACCAAAAGAACCTTAGGAAACTTACCTAATATTATTATAACAAGCGCAATTTAATTTAGCCTAATCCAATTAAGTATATTTTATATAAGGTTACAATAATTTAATAATAAATAAGCAGGGAAGTATATTTTTTCGTTAGATTCATAATGATTTTTGCGAAATTATTGCATACAAAAGTTTTCGCTTGCCGTATTCGGCAAGAAGTGCGTTGCCATTTTAAGTCAAAATAGGAAGTTTTACTTATTCGGCACCACATACATAGTCATTTTAATGTGTGTGTTAGAAGTGATCGAAGTCTCAGGACCGAAACGTTTCCTAATAAATATGTCCAAGTGTTGGTACTAGTGTCGTTCTATACCAGTTTGTTATTATCAGTTAGCAAGGTTTATATCACTCAGGTCAGCGGGTGAGGGTGTACTCAGGTTACTGAGTGAGAGAGTACTCAACTCAGTGGGTGAGGGTGTACTCAGGTTACTGAGTGAGAGAGTACTCAAGTCAGTGAGTGAGGGTGTACTCAGGTTACTGAGTGAGAGAGTACTCAAGTCAGTGAGTGAGGGTGTACTCAGGTTACTGAGTGAGAGAGTACTCAAGTCAGTGGGTGAGGGTGTACTCAGGTTACTGAGTGAGAGAGTACTCAAGTCAGTGAGTGAGGGTGTACTCAGGTTACTGAGTGAGAGAGTACTCAAGTCAGTGAGTGAGGGTGTACTCAGGTTACTGAGTGAGAGAGTACTCAACTCAGTGGGTGAGGGTGTACTCAGGTTACTGAGTGAGAGAGTACTCAAGTCAGTGAGTGAGGGTGTACTCAGGTTACTGAGTGAGAGAGTACTCAAGTCAGTGGGTGAGGGTGTACTCAGGTTACTGAGTGAGAGAGTACTCAAGTCAGTGAGTGAGGGTGTACTCAGGTTACTGAGTGAGAGAGTACTCAAGTCAGTGAGTGAGGGTGTACTCAGGTTACTGAGTGAGAGAGTACTCAGGTCAGTGGGTGAGGGTGTACTCAGGTTACTGAGTGAGAGAGTACTCAGGTCAGTGGGTGAGGGTGTACTCAGGTTACTGAGTGAGAGAGTACTCAGGTCAGTGGGTGAGGGTGTACTCAGGTTACTGAGTGAGAGAGTACTCAGGTCAGTGGGTGAGGGTGTACTCAGGTTACTGAGTGAGAGTACTCAGGTCAGTGGGTGAGGGCATACTCAGGTCAATGGGCGAGAGTGTACTCAGGTCAGTGGGTGAGGGTGTACTCAGGTCAATGGGCGAGAGTGTACTCAGGTCAATGGGAGAGGGTGTACTCAGGTCAATGGGCGAGAGTGTACTCAGGTCAGTGGGCGAGAGTGTACTCAGGTCAATGTGTGTGGGTGTACTCAGGTCAATGGGCGAGAGTGTACTCAGGTCAGTGGGTGAGGGTGTACTCAGGTCAATGGGCGAGAGTGTACTCAGGTCAATGGGAGAGGGTGTACTCAGGTCAATGGGCGAGAGTGTACTCAGGTCAGTGGGCGAGAGTGTACTCAGGTCAATGTGTGTGGGTGTACTCAGGTCAATGGGCGAGAGTGTACTCAGGTCAATAGGCGAGAGTGTACTCAGGTCAGTGGCTAAGAGTGTTCTCAGGTTAGTGGGTGAGGGTGTTCTCAGGTTAGTGGGTGAGGGTGTTCTCAGGTTAGTGGGTGAGGGTGTTCTCAGGTTAGTGGGTGAGGGTGTTCTCAGGTCAGTGAGTGAGGGTGTTCTTAGGTTAGTGGGTGAGGGTGTTCTCAGGTCAGTGAGTGAGGGTGTTCTCAGGTTAGTGGGTGAGGGTGTTCTCAGGTTAGTGGGTGAGGGTGTTCTGAGGTTAGTGGGTGAGGGTGTTCTGAGGTTAGTGGGTGAGGGTGTTCTCAGGTTAGTGGGTGAGGGTGTTCTCAGGTCAGTGAGTGAGGGTGTTCTCAGGTCAGTGAGTGAGGGTGTTCTCAGGTCAGTGGGTGAGGGTGTTCTCAGGTCAGTGGGTGAGGGTGTACTCAGGTCGGTGGGTGAGGGTGTTCTCAGGTCAGTGGGTGAGGGTATTCTCAGGTCAGTGAGTGAGGGTGTTCTCAGGTCAGTGGGTGAGGGTGTACTCAGGTCAGTGGGTGAGGGTGTTCTCAGGTCAGTGGGTGAGGGTGTTCTCAGGTCCGTGAGTGAGGGTGTACTCAGGTCAGTGGGTGAGGGTGTACTCAGGTTAGTGGGTGAGGGTGTACTCAGGTCAGTGGGTGAGGGTGTTCTCAGGTCAGTGGGTGAGGGTGTTCTCAGGTCCGTGAGTGTGTACTCAGGTCAGTGGGTGAGGGTGTACTCAGGTTAGTGGGTGAGGGTGTTCTCAGGTCAGTGAGTGAGGGTGTACTCAGGTCAGTGGGTGAGGGTGTACTCAGGTTAGTGGGTGAGGGTGTTCTCAGGTCCGTGAGTGAGGGTGTACTCAGGTCAGTGGGTGAGGGTGTACTCAGGTTAGTGGGTGAGGGTGTTCTCAGGTCCGTGAGTGAGGGTGTACTCAGGTTAGTGGGTGAGGGTGTACTCAGGTTAGTGGGTAAGAGTGTACTCAGGTTAGTGGGTAAGAGTGTTCTCAGGTTAGTGGGTAAGAGTGTACTCAGGTTAGTGGGTAAGAGTATTCTCAGGTTAGTGGGTAAGAGTGTACTCAGGTTAGTGGGTAAGAGTGTTCTCAGGTTAGTGGGTAAGAGTGTACTCAGGTTAGTGGGTAAGAGTGTTCTCAGGTTAGTGGGTAAGAGTGTTCTCAGGTTAGTGGGTAAGAGTGTTCTCAGGTTAGTGGGTAAGAGTGTTCTCAGGTTAGTGGGTAAGAGTGTTCTCAGGTTAGTGGGTAAGAGTGTTCTCAGGTTAGTGGGTAAGAGTGTTCTCAGGTTAGTGGGTAAGAGTGTCCTCAGGTTAGTGGGCAAGAGTGTTCTCAGGTCAGTGAGTGAGGGTGTACTCAGGTTACTGAGTGAGAGAGTACTCAGGTCAGTGGGTGAGGGTGTACTCAGGTTACTGAGTGAGAGAGTACTCAGGTCAGTGGGTGAGGGTGTACTCAGGTTACTGAGTGAGAGAGTACTCAGGTCAGTGGGTGAGGGCGTACTCAGGTCAATGGGCGAGAGTGTACTCAGGTCAATGGGCGAGAGTGTACTCAGGTCAATGGGCGAGAGTGTACTCAGGTCAATGGGCGAGAGTGTACTCAGGTCAATGGGCGAGAGTGTACTCAGGTCAATGGGCGAGAGTGTACTCAGGTCAGTGGGCGAGAGTGTACTCAGGTCAATGTGTGTGGGTGTACTCAGGTCAATGGGCGAGAGTGTACTCAGGTCAGTGGCTAAGAGTGTTCTCAGGTCAGTGAGTTAGGGTGTTCTCAGGTTAGTGGGTGAGGGTGTTCTCAGGTTAGTGGGTGAGGGTGTTCTCAGGTCAGTGAGTGAGGGTGTTCTTAGGTTAGTGGGTGAGGGTGTTCTCAGGTCAGTGAGTGAGGGTGTTCTCAGGTTAGTGGGTGAGGGTGTTCTCAGGTTAGTGGGTGAGGGTGTTCTCAGGTTAGTGAGTGAGGGTGTTCTCAGGTTAGTGGGTGAGGGTGTTCTCAGGTTAGTGGGTGAGGGTGTTCTCAGGTCAGTGAGTGAGGGTGTTCTCAGGTCAGTGAGTGAGGGTGTTCTCAGGTTAGTGGGTGAGGGTGTTCTCAGGTCAGTGGGTGAGGGTGTACTCAGGTCAGTGGGTGAGGGTGTACTCAGGTCAGTGGGTGAGGGTGTTCTCAGGTCAGTGGGTGAGGGTGTTCTCAGGTCAGTGAGTGAGGGTGTTCTCAGGTCAGTGGGTGAGGGTGTACTCAGGTCAGTGGGTGAGGGTGTTCTCAGGTCAGTGGGTGAGGGTGTTCTCAGGTCCGTGAGTGAGGGTGTACTCAGGTCAGTGGGTGAGGGTGTACTCAGGTTAGTGGGTGAGGGTGTACTCAGGTCAGTGGGTGAGGGTGTTCTCAGGTCAGTGGGTGAGGGTGTTCTCAGGTCCGTGAGTGAGGGTGTACTCAGGTCAGTGGGTGAGGGTGTACTCAGGTTAGTGGGTGATGGTGTTCTCAGGTCAGTGAGTGAGGGTGTACTCAGGTCATTGGGTGATGGTGTACTCAGGTTAGTGGGTGAGGGTGTTCTCAGGTCCGTGAGTGAGGGTGTACTCAGGTCAGTGGGTCAGGGTGTACTCAGGTTAGTGGGTGAGGGTGTTCTCAGGTCCGTGAGTGAGGGTGTACTCAGGTCAGTGAGTGAGGGTGTACTCAGGTTAGTGGGTGAGGGTGTACTCAGGTCCGTGAGTGAGGGTGTTCTCAGGTTAGTGGGTAAGAGTGTTCTCAGGTTAGTGGGTAAGAGTGTTCTCAGGTTAGTGGGTAAGAGTGTACTCAGGTTAGTGGGTAAGAGTGTTCTCAGGTTAGTGGGTAAGAGTGTTCTCAGGTTAGTGGGTAAGAGTGTTCTCAGGTTAGTGGGCAAGAGTGTTCTCAGGTTAGTGGGCAAGAGTGTTCTCAGGTCAGTGAGTGAGGGTGTACTCAGGCCAGTGGGTGAGGGTGTACTCAGGCCAGTGGGTGAGGGTGTATTCAGATGGTCAGTGGTTAACACGTCAGGTCGTCCACAATCCCCTCTCTCTCATCCCCCTATATTTCCTTATCTCTCCTCCTTCTCTCCTCTCCCTTTACTGATTTCCCCTCCTCCTCCCTCCCCTGCTTGTTCCTCTTCCAACTTCCCCCTAGTCCTCTCTTCCCCCACCTCCCTACTCTCCTTTGCCTCATTGCTCAAGCCATCATGTTTATTCCTTAGCTATTACTCGACATTTATGGCTGCTCGTAATGCTTTCTGGAGACATAAAGAAGAAATATACCTTGTGAATATTGTAGTGATGGTGTGGGCGTCCCTGGTGTGGGTGTCTGGTGTAGGTGCCCCTGGTGTTGGTGTCCCTGCTGTGGGCGTCCCTGGTGTGGTTGTGGTGTGGGCGTTCCTGGTGTGGGCGTCTGGTGTGGGCGTCCCTAAGACTTATTTTTAGACCAGAACTTAAAAATCACCCTAAATCTACCGTTAACTTTATTACAATTAATATAATAGACCAGAGTTATTACCTTCTTTCTGGTCATGGGTTAATCACTGCACTGACTCACCATTTTCCACGAATCACTGAATCAGCGACTTTTCTCTTGAAGTATATAGAATTATCATGTTAATACAGTAGAGTCTGGGAAAAATATAATTACAGAGGAATAGTGGATGTAGGGAAAGACGATTAGGGAAAAACATGAAGCTTTCCATTTACTGAAAACTTAAACTATTATATATATATATATATATATATATATATATATATATATATATATATATATATATATATATATATATATATATATATATATATGAGATTAAGACACATGTGCGACATCTGGGTATCTTTATTGTAGACGTTTCGCCATCCAGTGGCTTTATCAATACAAATTCTAGGACATAACTTGAAGACAGTAGAACTATGTACAGAACATGAGGTAATCAGTCCCTCAACCTAGGAGTAGGTGCGAAGACCACCATAGTCGTGGTGCTGTTCGCACCTACTCCTAGGTTGAGGGACTGATTACCTCATCTTCTGTACTTAGTTCTACTGTCTTCAAGTTATGTCCTAGAATTTGTATTGATAAAGCCACTGGATGGCGAAACGTCTACAATAAAGATACCCAGATGTTGCACATGTGTCTTAATCTCATCTTGTCGGTATTATATACCATTCGTACACAACATATATATATATATATATATATATATATATATATATATATATATATATATATATATATTATTATCACACTGGCCGATTCCCACCAAGGCAGGGTGGCCCGAAAAAGAAAAACTTTCACCATCATTCACTCCATCACTGTCTTGCCAGAAGGGTGCTTTACACTAGTTTTTAAACTGCAACATTAACACCCCTCCTTCAGAGTGCAGGCACTGTACTTCCCATCTCCAGGACTCAAGTCCCGCCTGCCGGTTTCCCTGAACCCCTTCATAAATGTTACTTTGCTCACACTCCAACAGCACGTCAAGTATTAAAAACCATTTGTCTCCATTCACTCCTATCAAACACGCTCACGCATGCCTGCTGGAAGTCCAAGCCCCTCGCACACAAAACCTCCTTTACCCCCTCCCTCCAACCTTTCCTAGGCCGACCCCTACCCCGCCTTCCTTCCACTACAGACTGATACACTCTTGAAGTCATTCTGTTTCGCTCCATTCTCTCTACATGTCCGAACCACCTCAACAACCCTTCCTCAGCCCTCTGGACAACAGTTTTGGTAATCCCGCACCTCCTCCTAACTTCCAAACTACGAATTCTCTGCATATTCACACCACACATTGCCCTCAGACATGACATCTCCACTGCCTCCAGCCTTCTCCTCGCTGCAACATTCATCACCCACGCTTCACACCCATATAAGAGCGTTGGTAAAACTATACTCTCATACATTCCCCTCTTTGCCTCCAAGGACAAAGTTCTTTGTCTCCACAGACTCCTAAGTGCACCACTCACTCTTTTTCCCTCATCAATTCTATGATTCACCTCATCTTTCATAGACCCATCCGCTGACACGTCCACTCCCAAATATCTGAATACGTTCACCTCCTCCATACTCTCTCCCTCCAATCTGATATCCAATCTTTCATCACCTAATCTTTTTGTTATCCTCATAACCTTACTCTTTCCTGTATTCACCTTTAATTTTCTTCTTTTGCACACCCTACCAAATTCATCCACCAATCTCTGCAACTTCTCTTCAGAATCTCCCAAAAGCACAGTGTCATCAGCAAAGAGCAGCTGTGACAACTCCCACTTTGTGTGTGATTTTTTATCTTTTAACTCCACGCCTCTTGCCAAGACCCTCGCATTTACTTCTCTTACAACCCCATCTATAAATATATTAAACAACCACGGTGACATCACACATCCTTGTCTAAGGCCTACTTTTACTGGGAAAAAATTTCCCTCTTTCCTACATACTCATACTACATACTACATATATATATATATATATATATATATATATATATATATATATATATATATATATATATATATATATATATATATATATATGTATGTATATGTATGCTGACGGATGTGTCTATAAAATTTGCGATAAAGTTTATTACGGTCAAACTGGTAAAAATCTCGAACTAAGAATTAACATAAACATAGCATTAGAACTGGACAAAATTCCAATGCTCTATTTATTCACGTAAGAGATTTTAACCATCCAGTTGATTTTCAAAAAGTTGAGAAAGTAGTATCAAGCAACTCCATGGTCGACAGGAATATAAATGAATCTTGTTTCATAAAAAGCAGTTTTGAAAGTAATATGAATATATCCTTTGGATTATATAAATTAGATCCATTTATAATTAACAGAATTTGGGAAGAATTTAATGATACATTGGACAAATAATAAATCTTATTTCTTGGGTAGAATAGTTTGTGGGTTGTCGTGAAGGACCTGTCTAGTTGGGCCAGCGGACCTGCTGCAGTGTTCTCTTTCTTATGAGTCGCGCATCAAGTGTTGCTTTATTGTGGGATATGATGGTGAAGTGTGGTCTAGACTTTTTATATGCTTTCCTTTGATGCATTACTTTTATTGTTCCTTGATAATGTGAGTAGTCACGAAAGTGCTTGGAATTTCATTATTCTTTCACAGTGGTTGTTTTGCATATTCTGAAATCACCTGTTTACTGTGATCTTATTGCATATATATATATATATATATATATATATATATATATATGTCGTGCCGAATAAGTAAAACTCTGCCATTTTAGCTTAAATAACAACGCACTTCTTGCCGAATAGGGCAAGCGAAAATCATTCTGAATCTTAACGAAAAAAATATATTTCGTTATGTTTATTATTAAATTATTGTAAACTTATATAAAATATATTTAGCTGGATTAGGGTAAATTAAATTGAGCTTGTTATAATAAGGTTAGGTAAGTTTCCTACCTTTGATATACCTTTGAAGAGTTTCGAGAGTTTATCTACTCTATGAGCCCGGCCATGGGCCAGGCTCGTCTGGTGCTTGCCTGGTCAACCAGTCTGTTGCTGCTGGAGGCCCGCTGCCCCACATATCCATCACAGCCTGGTTGATCTGGCACCTGGTGAAGATACTTGTCTGGTTTCCTCTTGAAGGCTTCTACACTTGTTCCAGCAGTGTTTCTTATGCCGTTCCCCTTCCTTAAGTGAATGTGACCTGACCTGAATAGGTTGGGGCATTGGCTTAAGCCGGTAGGAGACTTGGACCTGGCTCGCATGGGCCTGCTGCAGTGTTCCTCTTTTATGTTCTTATATATATATATATATATATATATATATATATAAAATACGATAGAGATCTATATATCTTGCTATAAATAAATAAGGTAATGTTATTGGAGGGAAAAATGGTGGCAATGGATGCACTGTACTGAACTCTGGTCAACCTAGAAAGTCACGAGAACACTTACTGGTTCTCTGCTGCCCTCAGGGGAGTTTCTTCTCGTGTTATTCCTGGCTTTCTTGAAAACTCCCTTGCTCTGACCCAGCTAAAAGTAATTACTAAGATATATCCTGGTATACATATCACAGTTTTAGACCAATAAATTTGCCTTGGGGGCGCGTCTACAAAAACTCAGATCAGCACTTTTTAATAGCGAAAGATGAGGCCAATACTTACAAAATCATAATTTACACATGGAAAATTCTGGAGGGACTGGTCCCAAACCTGAATTCTGAAATATTTCCGTATGGAAGCAAAAGACATGGCAGAGGGTGTACAGAATTTCCACTAAAAAGCAGAGAGAGAACTCTGTGAGTGTCAGAGGTCCCCGATTCTTTATTAACGCTCTCCCTTTCTGCATAAGGGAAATTACCATCAAATCTTTGGCTGTCTTCAAGAGGCATCTGGAAAGTTCCTGAAATTAGTGCCTGACCTGCCAGGCTGTGGTTCGTACGCACAGGCTTCCACAAGGCCATGAGAACGTTGACCCCCGGAATCGTCCTTCAGGTATCCCTAGCTACCCTCCTTCATTAGCCCAGTTGGTATCAGAGTATAAACATGTTGAACATTATATCGAGTTACATGTTATACATAGTTATCTCAAGTGGAAGATGTGCCTGGAGTAATATTCCATTATTGTGATGTGAGTGACAAGATCCCTGTGACAAAGATTACAACAGGAGCAGTCTGTAACACCTGGATTACAACAGGAGTAGTCTGTAACACCTGAATTACAACAGGAGCAGTCTGTAACACCTGGATTACAACAGGGGCAGTCTGTAGCACAAGGATTACAAGAGCAGTCTATAGCACAGATTACAGCAGGGGCAGTCTGTAACACAGGGATTACAACAGCTGCAATCTATACTACACAAAGATTGCCTAATGCAGAGGAAATACAACGTCTGCAGTCTGCTTCAGCTCGGGATTACAGCAGCTGCAGTCTGCTACAGCTCGGGATTACAGAAGGTGCAATCTGCTGCAGCTCGGGGATTGCATTACCCTGGATAATGAAGAAGGGTTAGCAAGAGGATTCGATGGCCAGGGATGTTTTGTGTCGGGAATACGTGGTTGGGGATTAATTACTTCCTGTTGAAGGAGGCGGCATCATCCCAGCAGCTGAGAAGATTGGACCAGATGGGTCCTCTCAGTCGGAGAGGCTGGGCTCAGCGGGGCGGAGTCGAAATCAGGGAAGAGTAGGGTCGGTGCAGGATGAAGGCAGTGTCGGGTGGGGTGGGGTTCAGAGTCAGGGTGCGGGACTCGACTCGCCAAGTTGTGTTTGTGAAGGATGAAACGGCTCTTCTCGCTGCCTACTTATAATAATAATAATAATAATAATAATAATAATAATAATAATTTAAGTACACGACACAAGTTATACAGACCTAGCCGACATCAATGACATACTATGTAAAAAGCCCCTGGTTATGCAAAGTATTTTGGGTAATCTTGCCCCCCAGGATGCGACCCACACCAGTCGGCTAACACCCAGGTACCTACTTACTGCTGGGTGAACAGGGACAGCAGGTGTTTACCTGGAGTTTACCTGGAGAGAGTTCCGGGGGTCAACGCCCCCGCGGCCCGGTCTGTGACCAGGCCTCCTGGTGGATCAGAGCCTGATCAACCAGGCTGTTGCTGCTGGCTGCACGCAAACCAACGTACGAGCCACAGCCCGGCTGATCCGGAACTGACTTTGTGTAAGGAAACATGCCCAGTGTTTTCATCCTTATCGGAGATCGAACCAAGAACACTCGGTGTGTGAGCTGAGTGTGCTACCAACTTAGCTACGGGCCATCGTACTTTGACTGATATCAATGATTTCTGGCCTCTTAGGCCTTGAATTTATGTATTGATTTTGGCTTCCATTGAACTGTGCTCTTTGAAACGTAAGCAAGAAAAGTACGTCAAAATTTTCATCTTGAAAATTCTACAGAGACTGACCCCAAATCTGTACATCGAAATTACTCCATAGGAAAGCAAGAAGCTTGGCAGACGGTGCCAAAACTTTCAGACAAAAGCATTGGTACACTGAGAGATAATTTAATAAGTGTACAAGGACCAAAGCTCTTCTCCATTCGTTGTTCATTTATGTAATGGGAATTGCCAACAGATCGCTGGTGGTCTTCAAGATGACCTGATTGACCAGGTCATCAACCAGAAGGGCTGGTGGTCTTCAAGATGACCTGATTGACCAGGTCATCAACCAGAAGGGCTGGTGGTCTTCAAGATGACCTGATTGACCAGGTCATCAACCAGAAGGGCTGGTGGTCTTCAAGATGACCTGATTGACCAGGTCATCAACCAGAAGGGCTGGTGGTCTTCAAGATGACCTGATTGACCAGGTCATCAACCAGAAGGGCTGGTGGTCTTCAAGATGACCTGATTGACCAGGTCATCAACCAGAAGGGCTGGTGGTCTTCAAGATGACCTGATTGACCAGGTCATCAACCAGAAGGGCTGGTGGTCTTCAAGATGACCTGATTGACCAGGTCATCAACCAGAAGGGCTGGTGGTCTTCAAGATGACCTGATTGACCAGGTCATCAACCAGAAGGGCTGGTGGTCTTCAAGATGACCTGATTGACCAGGTCATCAACCAGAAGGGCTGGTGGTCTTCAAGATGACCTGATTGACCAGGTCATCAACCAGAAGGGCTGGTGGTCTTCAAGATGACCTGATTGACCAGGTCATCAACCAGAAGGGCTGGTGGTCTTCAAGATGACCTGATTGACCAGGTCATCAACCAGAAGGGCTGGTGGTCTTCAAGATGACCTGATTGACCAGGTCATCAACCAGAAGGGCTGGTGGTCTTCAAGATGACCTGATTGACCAGGTCATCAACCAGAAGGGCTGGTGGTCTTCAAGATGACCTGATTGACCAGGTCATCAACCAGAAGGGCTGGTGGTCTTCAAGATGACCTGATTGACCAGGTCATCAACCAGAAGGGCTGGTGGTCTTCAAGATGACCTGATTGACCAGGTCATCAACCAGAAGGGCTGGTGGTCTTCAAGATGACCTGATTGACCAGGTCATCAACCAGAAGGGCTGGTGGTCTTCAAGATGACCTGATTGACCAGGTCATCAACCAGAAGGGCTGGTGGTCTTCAAGATGACCTGATTGACCAGGTCATCAACCAGAAGGGCTGGTGGTCTTCAAGATGACCTGATTGACCAGGTCATCAACCAGAAGGGCTGGTGGTCTTCAAGATGACCTGATTGACCAGGTCATCAACCAGAAGGGCTGGTGGTCTTCAAGATGACCTGATTGACCAGGTCATCAACCAGAAGGGCTGGTGGTCTTCAAGATGACCTGATTGACCAGGTCATCAACCAGAAGGGCTGGTGGTCTTCAAGATGACCTGATTGACCAGGTCATCAACCAGAAGGGCTGGTGGTCTTCAAGATGACCTGATTGACCAGGTCATCAACCAGAAGGGCTGGTGGTCTTCAAGATGACCTGATTGACCAGGTCATCAACCAGAAGGGCTGGTGGTCTTCAAGATGACCTGATTGACCAGGTCATCAACCAGAAGGGCTGGTGGTCTTCAAGATGACCTGATTGACCAGGTCATCAACCAGAAGGGCTGGTGGTCTTCAAGATGACCTGATTGACCAGGTCATCAACCAGAAGGGCTGGTGGTCTTCAAGATGACCTGATTGACCAGGTCATCAACCAGAAGGGCTGGTGGTCGTCAAGATGACCTGATTGACCAGGTCATCAACCAGAAGGGCTAGACTGGAACCAGGCCAAAAACCAGTAAAGTAAATAAGAGCAGTTTTTTATGGTTTGGATGTCAGCATGACTGCTGACATATTTTGTAGTTTTTACGAACAAGACACAATGTATGTGCGAATAAGATATGATTAATATTAGCATTAAATACAAGAGTTAAGTGATAGAGTGAATACAAACAAGGTATGTGACAAGTGACTTCTGTTTGTGGACACGTACATACAGTGGCAGGTGTTATAACCTCACAGAGGTTAAATGTCGTGTGTGTGTCGGGGGGGGGGGATAAGATCACAGGATTTATGCATACACAGGCTGGCGTATTTGCATGTAATTTATTGTGTAATTGACGTAGTCCACCTCACATGCAAGTGATGTGATGTGGGGTTGCTAGCTACTTCTGGCAAATTTAGGCTAGACAATGAGAATAACCTCAAGCACCCCAAAGTGGATACCGAATTTATTTAGGTTTAAATACCTTATTCTACTGGGCCAGAAATCAAGGATAACTAGACATTGTTACGACTCACGAAACCGTAAAAACACGGTTGCATAACGGATGGGACTCGCCTGCCATGGGTTCAAACCCCACCTGCTCTGTGATTTGATTCGACATTGTTGCGTAATGTTAATGGTTGCTTGCCTACTGTTAACAACATTTACATGTGGTACGTAGCCGATGGAGCCAGGGTAGAAAATATTGGAGCTCAGTGTTGATTAATGTAGTTCAGGGTGGAATTAAATAGTGTAGAAAGGTAAACTGCTATGGTGATGGTGGTTTGTTGGTCAGGGAACAGGAAAGCGCCTTCTGACACAGGTCTTTGTCATTTAATAACCCGATTAAGCAACCACTGTCATACACGTATTGGGTGTCTGTGATTAAAGAACATGTTGTGCAAAGATATTTATATACAGATTAAGACACAAGGAAACTTTTCACCAGGAATGGTTTCACCAGTCCCAATACAGAGTAATATATATATATATATATATATATATATATATATATATATATATCTATATATATATATATATATATATATATATATATATATATATATCACCAAGTCAGCCGTCTCCCACCGAGGCAGGTTGACCCAAAAATAAAGAAAATCCCCAAAAAGAAAATACTTTCATCATCATTCAACACTTTCACCTCACACACATAATCACTGTTTTTGCAGAGGTGCCCAGAATACAACAGTTTAGAAGTATATACTTATAAAAATACACAATATATCCCTCCAAACTGCCAATATATCAAACCCCTCCTTTAGACTGCAGGCATTGTACTTCCCACTTCCAGGACTCAAGTCCGGTTATATAAAATAACTTGTTCCCCCGAATCCCTTCACTAAATATTACCCTGCTCACACTCCAACAGCTCGTCAGGTCCCAAATACCATTTGTCTCCATTCAATCCTATCTAACACGCTCACGCACGCTTGCTGTAAGTCCAAACCCCTCGCCCACAACACCTCCTTTACCCCCTCCCTCCAACCTTTTCGAGGACGACCCCTACCCCGCCTTCCTTCCCCTACAGATTTATACGCTCTCCATGCCATTCTACTTTGATCCATTCTCTCTAAATGACCAAACCACCTCAACAAACCCTCTTCAGCCCTCTGACTAATACTTTTAACTCCACACCTTCTCCTAATTTCCACACTCCGAATTTTCTGCATAATATTTACACCACACATTGCCCTTAGACGGGACATCTCCACTGCCTCCAACCGTCTCCTCGCTGCTGCATTTACCACCCAAGCTTCACACCCATTTAAGAGTGTTGGTACTACTATACTTTCATACATTCCCTTCTTTGCCTCCATAGATAACATTTTTTGCCTTCACATATACCTCAACGCACCACTCGCCTTTTTTCCTTCATCAATTCTATGATTAACCTCATCCTTCATAAATCCATCCGCTGACACGTCAACTCCCAAATATCTGAAAACATTCACTTCTTCCATACTCCTCCTCCCCAATTTGATATCCAATTTTTCTTTATCTAAATCATTTGATACTCTCATCACCTTACTCTTTTCTATGTTCACTTTCAACTTTCTACCTTTACACGCACTCCCAAATTCGTCCACTAACCTTTGCATTTTTTCTTTAGACTCTCCCATAAGCACAGTATCATCAGCAAAAAGTAACTGTGCCACTTCCCATTTTGTATTTAATTCCCCATAATTTAATCCCACCCCTCTCCCGAACACCATAGCATTTACTTCTTTTACAACCCCATCTATAAATATATTAAACAACCATGGTAACATTACACATCCCTGTCTAAGACCTACTTTTACTGGGAAGTAGTCTCCCTCTCTTCTACACAAACTAACCTGAGCCTCACTATCCTCATAAAAACTCTTTACAGCATTATATTATATATATATATATTATATATATTTATATATTTTATATTAACACGTCGGGCGTTACCCAGCGAGGCAGGGTATATATATTAACCTGTTTTAGCTTGCTCTGTATTACGACTGATGAAGACACTCGCGGTGAAAGGTTTCCTTTACTAAATGTCCTGAACTGTGCAAAAGTGTCGTTTTCCTGTGTCGGTATCACCATACCATTAACACCTATGTAAGGTGGTACCAATCGTCTAATGTACTAGCTACCTGATCATTGAGGTACCTTTATACCTCTGATATACCTTTGAAGAGTTTCTGGAGTTTTCCTATTCTCGCAGCCCGGTCCCAGACCAGGCTTTTATGATGCTTGCCTGATCAACCAGGCTGTTACTGGTATTATTATTTATTAAGAAGTAAAATGTTCATCTGCCCACTTTTCCAGTTATTCCTTTTGCACGCATTTTGTGAGCTATCAAACCATCGTTGCACTTGCCAAACACTTGCAGAATCGATGTAAACTACATTTAGTTTGTCTTAGAGAGCATCCAGGACTGTACATTTAAATGGCATAAAATACCGACAGGTTGTTAGGTAAGACACATATGCAACAGTTAGGTATCTTTATTTCGAAACGTTTCGCCTACACAGTAGGCTTCTTCAGTCGAGTACAGAAAAGTTGATAGAAGCAGAAGAGACTTGAAGACGATGTAATCAGTCCATCACCCTTAAAGTTTTGAGGTGGTCAGTCCCTCAGTCTGGAGAAGAGCATTGTTTCAGACTATGGAACAATGCTCTTCTCCAGACTGAGGGACTGACCACCTCAAAACTTTAAGGGTGATGGACTGATTACATCGTCTTCAAGTCTCTTCTGCTTCTATCAACTTTTCTGTACTCGACTGAAGAAGCCTACTGTGAAGGCGAAACGTTTCGAAATAAAGATACCTAACTGTTGCATATGTGTCTTACCTAACATCCAGGACTGTGCCATAGTGGTGAAGGGCAGGAGCGACCTACCCTAAACTCAGGCTGCTGTTGTTTATGCTGTTGTTATAATTCCATGTGACTGGTAGTCTTGATTATTAGGAATCCTACCACTGAAAGGTTTTGATAAATGTGTGAAGTTAGGCCTATTGGTCTATTGATTTTTGTAATGTCTTTCCTGTAATGTCATTAATATTGCCCCACTGAAGTGGGGTAATATTAATGATTTTTAATGGCTCTGAAATGACACCTGTGTCCAGTCTCCTTTATAAAATACTACTACTATTAATAAAACTACTGTCACTACTGTTACAAACACTACTGCCACTACTTCTACAATTATACTACTACCTCTCGTTCTACTATCGGCACCGCTCGCTGTCATATATATACTTGCTCACTTCCCTTCGCGTTTCTGTGTGACTAGTTAATGGTCTAAGTCGGACCGAAACGTCGACATAAGTTTCATTCTCCTATGTACAATTTATTTGTGTACTGTTCCAGTCACGGTATTGTGCCTCTTTATCAAATATATATTCACTGTCGCACCTGTACTGGGTATCAGTGATTAAGGAGTCACTAATATACTGGGAGTATCGCTTCAGGAGCCTGCTACGTCCTAGCTACGATGAGAGGGCAAGATAGGTCGTTAAGATACACTTGCATGAGAGTGGAGTAGGAGGAGGGACCTCTGAGTAGGACTCTGCAGTCAGTGCTTCGGTAAAAGCTTTCAGCGGATTGACACTTATTCCCTTCGTCAATATTGACGCTGCAAAGAATTTATTTTACATATATAGCTTATCAAGGTGTACATAGCTTCCGCTAAGAGCAGCATTAGTGTAATTGCGTTAAGCGTAGCTCTGCGGTATTCACCTAGTTGTGTTTGCAAGGGTCGAATCACGGCTCCTGTCTTTGCTTCTCGACTCTTATCGACAGGTTTTACTGATTTCTGAACTACAGGGCACAATCATATCTACTCTTGAAACTGTGTTTGCATCTACCACCTCATCTAGTGTGGTCCACTTTCCACCTAAAGACTGAAAAAGTAGTTCCTAACGTATAACTGATCGTCTTTAACTGTCATCTATGTCTCCTGGCTCTCACTTCTCACGTCACAAAAACACTGTCTCTCTCCACTTTATTTAATCATCTGAATATTTTATGTCAGGATCAAGCCCTCCTGGTCCTCTCTTGTAGTGTTATTCAACTACCTTAAGTCTCCTCTTAGTCCATTCCTCTCATTTCCAACATAATTCTTGTTGCAAACCTTTGGATATTCTCTAATTTCTTTATATGCTTGATCATTTGCAGGTTCCATGCTGGTGCCGTATACTCGAAGACGGGTCTAATAAGCATTGTATATAATTTCCTAAATGAATCTTTATATAGGTTCCTGAAAGCAATTCTTAGGTTAGCTTCTCATGCAAAAGTTATTGTAGTTATAAGATTTACATGCACTTTTGGTGGTATATTTGGAGAAATGCTTACTCCCTGATCGATCTCCTTGTACATGCAGTATCTCTCTCTCCTCCAAGGCTGATTCCATGTCCAGTCTTCTCACTCCATAGGTGCGTGTAACCTGACTAGATTGGGTCATTGGCTTAAGCCGGTGGGAGACTTGGACCTGCCTCGCATGGGCCAGTAGGCCTGCTGCTGTGTTCCTTCTTTCTTATGTTCTTTTTACAGCATCACTACCTTTGTCAAATGCCAGATTAACTAGGCTATGATGACTATGTGCGCTAATGGGCCAGTAACACCACCCTGGTTGAACTTGCGCTAAACTTGACTAAAGGTTGAAGTGGCTGGGTAGAAAAACACTCGACACCGGTCACAGGAATACTATGTTTGCAGCATTCAGATTATCTTGAAGTTTATCCCTGTTCCCTCCGGCTATCATTAATTTTGCATCATCCTGAAACAGTGATACATATGGTTGACTTTCTTCTGGCAGTCGTTTATGTATATCTGGAACAGCAAGACTTCACGGGGCATTTGATGAACTGGGATGAGACACAACTCGTTCTCACCGAACAAGACCTTAGACGCCGACGGTGTCTAGAAGCCTCGCTAATCGCTGTCACCGACACAATAGAATGTAACACTGGAAACCACAAAATTTCTAAAGCATTAACAAATATGATACTCAACCAGGCAACGCACCACCTACCCAACAACACACGACTCATGATCTCACCGTCTGCTCGTCCTCATCCCAATATGGCATTCTTCAGGTCACCATGCGTCACTCACACCTCACTCTCCGCCTATATATACTGTCTTTCAACGTCTGTATGTTAGAAGTGATCAAGGTCCCAGGGCCGAAACGTTTTCTAATAAATATGTCCTATTGCAAATTTGCTTACGTATTTTGTAAACCAACTTGTCGGTATTTATTACCAAGGTTTATACCATGTCCCCGTCTGTGTTAGATACGAGAATGAGGAAAAGAAGCGTGACGAGTATGGTGCCTTGAGGAACAAGTTTTCACTGTGGCAGTATGCGATTTCACTCTGGACAGGGAAGAGTTGAAGTGGTTGGCAGGGAAGAGCTGAGGTGGTTAACAGAGAGGGGTTATAGTGGAGAGGGAGGGGGATAGTTGGCAGGGAAAGGTTAAATTGGTGGACAGAGAGGGGTTAGAGGTGGTGAATTGGGAGGAGTTGAGGTTGTGGACAGAGAGGTGGGGCTGAGGTTGTGGACAGAGAGGGATTGCGATGATGGACAGGAAGAAGCTGAGGTTGTGGGCAGGGAGGGGTTGATATGGTGGAGAGGGGTAAGTTGTGGGCAGTGATGGGGCAGGTTGTGGGTACAGAGCTATGATGAACAATTGGCGTGGCGGTGGTGGTGATTGAGAGCCAAGGACTCACTTCCGCTCTGTATGAGGTTGCTGCCGCCCAGTTCAAAAGCGCATTAAATAGTGTTGTTGAGTGTCCCACCAGCACCTCTTGAAGCAGTAATAATAACGAGGAGTTAGGCAGCAAGCAGTCGAGTATATAACGATAACAGCAGCACAAGAGGGATAAGATTAGGATCAGGCCTTGATCCACCCGAAGGCCTGGTCTGCGACTGTGCAACAGGGACTCCGTAAACATCTTGCATGCAAAAACAGAATGGTAACATACGAAACTGTAATGCTCAAACAAAACAGAGTAACACTCATTACCAGTACAGTAACTTAGACGAGCAGTATAGTAACTCTGGGTATCTTTCTTTGATGGACGGTGGGTAATCTGATATTTTTATCTACACTTCACTGGAAAACCACAAGTACACTGTGTGTAAATTTGTAGGTCTTTAAAGCACTTGCTACCGTAAGTCATAATATAGTCTTAATCTAGCATTGGGTATGGCCCCCTTTGCCTCGAGAACAGCTTGAAATCTTTGTATCGTGGATTCAATAAGTTGCTGGCAGCATCCCTAGAGATTCTGGTCCATGTTAACATGATAACATCACACAGTTTCAGCAGATTTGTCGGCTACACATTCATGTTGTGAATCTCCCATTCCACCACATCTCAAATGTTCGCACCAGATTCTGACCCTAAGATCTGCATGGTGGAGCAGAAATCGCGATTCGTCAGATCAGGCGACTTTTTTTTCCAGTCTTCACTTGTCCAAGTTTCGTGATCCTGTGCCTGCTGTTGCCTCAGGTTTCTGTTCTTAACTCCTGGAGCCTGGCCCATGGCCAGGCATCGGGAGTAGGAAGACTCTCGAAACTCATCAAAGATATATCGTCTTTTGCTGCTGATCCCATCCACTTCGAGGTTCGATGTGTTGTATGTTCAGAGATGCTCTTCTGCAGACCACTGTTATAAACATGGTTATTTGAATTATTTTTGCTTTCCTGTCAGCCTGAACTAATCCGGCCATTCTTCTGTGACCTCTCTTATTAACAAGGCGTTTTCGCCCATAAAACTGCCTTTTAAGGAATGTTCTTTTTTCACACCATTCTCTGTTAACTCTGGAGACTGTTGCGTGTGAAAATCACAGTTCAACAGTTTCCGAGATACTCAAACCAGCCCGTCTGTCACTAACAATCATTCCACAGTCAAAGTCACTTAAATCACATTTCTTCCCCATTCTGATGTTTTGTCTTAACAACTGAACCTCTTGACCATGTCTGTATGCTTTTTAGGTATTAAGGTGCAGCCACGTTATTGACTGATTAGATATTTGCATTAACGAGCAGGTGTACAGGTGTACCTAATAAAGTGGCCACATTTTATTAGGTTACAGGGTTCAAGCCATGCGTGCGTGTATGGGGATGAAAATCTTCATCTCAAGTACTTTCACACGTCTCCTTGCGTCATTAAAGCTTTGCAGTGTTGCAAGAAGGAATGAGGGGAAGTTTTCTCAGAGCTGGGTAGCGTGGTGACAGCCACCTCCTCTCTGAGTGGAGCTGGCTGCTCTACTCTGAGAAAACTTCCCCTCATTCCTACTATTGCTACCCTTTTAAAATTGCATAGCTCCTGATGATGCATGGAGACGTGTGAAAGTTTCTGTTGCTACCCTTGCAACATTGCATAGCTCCCGATGACAGAGACGTGTGAAAGTACCACTTGAGCTCAAGATTACCAGCTTGTCTTGCATTGTTAAGATCTCCTGTCTGCGATATACTTATCTACACGTCACTGGAGAACCATAAGTACACTCAGAGAGAGAGAGAGAGAGAGAGAGAGAGAGAGAGAGACTCTAGAGAGCAGCTGAAATAAAACTCAAGGTTGTGTTTAATAACTTTATTATTTATTTGAATGTATTAACAGTAATTGTCAGTGTAAATAGTATGAATCAAGTTAGAACATATTATGTTTAATAAAATAACACTTCTGCTATAGAGACAACAGTCTTCATCATTTAGGTCATAATTGTTTGGTTGTTTCAAGTATCAGTTTATCCCAAGAAAGAGTCATCTCTCCTATAGAGCTTCATATTAGTGTTGCCACGTCTAAGCAGTTCCTTTTCTTCGTTTTGACATCGACAAGAGTTAAAAAAAATTATTTTCTCGACAAGTACTGTGCATGATCCGAACAAGAGTGATCATTATTTCTTTAGTTAGACTCGAGTATTCAAGTATTTTCAGTGCACACACCCAGACATCCCCATGCTAGGATGTTCGGGAATAAAGTTCTGGTTAGAATCTGCAGTCAGGTCGAGGAGGCTTCATTGCTTTGTACACGAGCAACTGGAAGGGAGAGAGAATCAAACGAATTATGTATCTAGCAGTGACGTTGTATACCTCATTATCTATGTTAGCTAAGAAGCGGCCAACACAGCTCTGTAAAATAAGGCAATATCAGAAAAAAAAATAAAGCAGTAAAATTTGGTACAAAGAAAAATTAAACCAACAATAAAATGTCAGTGAAGAACACAATGCAACATGCAGTGATGCTGAGCATAAAATAATTATAAAAAAATACTTTAACGAGTTGCCACACTGAAGTGAATATCAGTACACTGAGGCTAGGAACAAATATTAGCAAAAGAGGCACTGCTCTCAGAGGAAGAACCTCTCAAGGGTGCTTCCTTGACGTTGGTGAGAGGCTCTTGATCTAGGGAATTGGGTCTGTGCTCCGGTTCCCTGAATTGAGCCGGAATACCTTCCGTACCAACACATGCACTGTATAATCCTACGGGTTTAGCGCTCCCCCATGATTATAATAATCAGAGTAAGGAAACAAAGTACACTTTGGTAATGAACTCATTATAAAGTTTGAAAAGAAAATATTAATAAAAAAACAAAACAGTAGTCAGTGTCACCTAATGCAGAATCACACTGAACATAGTCACAATACTAGGAAAATTCAAGAAAATGATATACACATCTATAATCCAGTACACTGACTCAGAATTACACTGACTATATAATCACACGGTAGAATAGTTAAGAAATGCAGTAAATATGTCATGAGGAACTGTGCTGAACCAGTATCACTTGGCGAAAGTGTTATAGGCACCACACTGTACACTGAAGAGTTCTTGAATGCAATGTCTTGTATTAGTATTAATAATTCACGTAATTATGTCCTAACACAACACTATAACAATTAATAAAATGATACATAAATCCAGAACTGTAGAGTGAAGTAGAAAGGCGAGGAGCGGAGAAGCTAGTACAGGCGGCGGCTGATGGCTGGGAGCTGCAGGGAGAGCGGCCATTTTGACTGCTACTTCTAGGAGATAGGCACTTAAGGTGCCCATCTCCTAGAAGTAGCAGTCAAAATGGCCTATAGCCCTATACCCCATTGGTAGGGCTATAGGCGTTCTCGTCGGGCACGAAATCGCATCTTCTGGCTTTACCCGTATCAAAGGGTTGATAATTAGCCTCATATAGCAAGAAACTGGTTGGGTTACATTGATGGTAAGAGTAAGGAGGGTTGGCGGTGTGAGTCAGTGGGCAACACCCAGTAACGCTTGCGGACCAGATAACCCACATTTGCTGGCTTACTGAGACACTTTGCAGTCACGTTAGGCCTTCTTGACAGTATAGGCATGACCAAAGATACAGAGATAGCTTGTAGAGTAGAGCTCTTGGAGAACTACACACAACAACAGACAAGGATAGTTTACTGCAGACTGGATTACTGACTTGTTATTTGTTTGCTTGCAATGCATAAATCTGGTAACTCCCGCCTCTGCTGCTCGTAAGAGTCCCAGAAACACTAACAAACACTCATAGACATCGTAGGTGAGTGGAACAAGGCCATTGGTAGGAGGGAGAGAGAGCGCCACCAGCCGTGATTCCGTGACATCCAGTCCACTACACACCACTTAATTCGTAGATGAATGGTTCAGAGAACCGACATGTTGATAAATTAGACACATGTGCAACTCTTGGGTATCTTTATTGAGGAAACGTTTCGCCACACAGTGGCTTCATCATGAAGCCACTGTGTGGCGAAACGTTTCCTCAATAAAGATACCCAAGAGTTTCACATGTGTCTAATTTATCACCACTTAATTCACTGAAATTTAGAAGAATTTCACTACAGCTGTCACCATTTGTGAAGTCTGGGATTCGAAACGTTTTGGATGCTTTTGGAGTAATACACAACTGCTCTGCACGGTGTTTATTAGGAAGGTAGGTCATGTTGTCTACCAGCGTATCCTATCAGGTGGCCTGGTGGCTAAAGCTCCCGCTTCACACACGGAGGGCCCGGGTTCGATTCCCGGCGGGTAGGAACATTTCGACACGTTTCCTTACACCTGTTGTCCTGTTCACGAAGCAGCAAGTAGGTACCTGGGTGTTAGTCAAATGGTGTGGGTCGCATTCTGGGGGACAAGATTGAGGACCCCAATGGAAATAAGTTAGAGAGTCCTCGATGACGCACTGACTTTCTTGGGTTGTCCTGGGTGGTTAACCCTCCAGGGTTAAAAATCCGAACGAAATCTTATCTCTTCTGAGAATGCTTTCAGTTTGACGCCAACCTGCCCTGCGACGAGCCGTGGCGAACCGAGGGTTTGAAACTAGAGATCAGCGTCAGTGATTTTTCAGTGTGACTAGTTAACTGTTCACGTCTAGTAACGGTCTCTGCTTACATACGTTACATATAAATGACACTATCACCTCTTCGTCTTGGCTTGCCCAGGTGGCGAGTACTCTGGCAACACTCAGACTACACACTAGCGCAACTTGTTTAACAGTAGTAGCCAACACAAAAAAGATATTGATCTGTAGAAAATGCTACAGTTTCTGTAATGCAACATGCATGGTTTGTTTACGTTAAATAGTTTTTTGTGAAAGTGAATTCACCCTGGGTATACTTGGGTTCGCTTTTGGTGATAAATTCTGCTTATGAGAACCTGATTGAGTGGTTACCTGGAGGTTATTCCGGGGATCAACGCCCCCGCGGCCCGGTCCACGACCAGGCCTCCCGATGGATCAGGGCCTGATCAACTAGGCTGTTACTGCTGGCCGCACGCAGTCCGACGTACGAGCCACAGCCCGGCTGATCAGGCACCGACTTTAGGTATCTGTCCAGCTCTCTCTTGAAGGCAGCCAGGGGTTTATTGGCAATTCCCCTAATGCTTGATGGGAGGCTGTTGAACAGTTTTGGGCCCCGGACACTTATGGTGTTTTCTCTTAGTGTACCAATGGCGCCCCTACTTTTTATTGGCGGCATTTTGCATCGCCTGCCCAGTCTTTTACTTTCGTAGGGAGTGATTTCTGTGTGCAGATTTGGGACCATTCCTTCCAAGATTTTCCAAGTGTAGATTATGATATATCTCTCCCTCCTGCGTTCCAACGAGTACAAGTCAAGTGCTTCCAAGCGTTCCCAGTAGTTAAGGTGCTTGACAGAACTTATACGTGCAGTAAAGGATCTCTGTACACTCTCTAGATCTGCGATTTCACCTGCTTTGTATGGAGATGTTAATGTACAGCAGTATTCCAGCCTAGAGAGAACAAGTGATTTGAAAAGGATCATCATGGGCTTGGCATCTCTCGTTTTGAAAGTTCTCATTATCCATCCTATCATTTTCTTTGCACGTGCGATCGTGGCACTGTTGTGATCCTTGAAAGTGAGATCCTCAGACATTACTACTCCCAGGTCCCTTACATTATTTTTCCGCTCTATTGTATGGCCGGAGTCAGTAGTATACTCTGTTCTAGTTATTATCTCCTCCAGTTTTCCATAACGGAGTAGTTGGAATTTGTCCTCATTGAACATCATATTGTTTACCGTTGCCCACTGGAAAACTTTGTTTATATCTTCTTGGAGGTTAACCGCGTCCTCAGCAGATGACAGCCTCATGCAGATCCTAGTATCATCTGCAAAGGATGATACGGTGCTGTGGTGTATATCTCTGTTTATGTCTGATATGAGGATAAGGAATAAGATGGGGGCGAGTACTGTGCCTTGTGGAATAGAGCTCTTCACTATGGCAGCCTCCGATTTAACTCTGTTGACCACTACTCTTTGTGTTCGATTTGTTAGGAAGTTGAAGATCCATCTCCCCACTTTCCCAGTTATTCCTTTAGCACGTATTTTATGGGCTATTACGCCATGATCGCATTTGTCAAATGCTTTTGCAAAGTCTGTGTATATTACATCTGCATTCTGATTTTCTTCCAGTGCATCCAAGGCCATGTCATAGTGATCCAGTAGTTGTGAGAGGCAGGAGCGACCTGCCCTGAACCCATGCTGCCCTGGATTGTGCAGATTTTGGGAATCCAGGTGATTTGCAATCCTGCTTCTTAGCACTCTTTCAAAGATTTTTATGATGTGGGATGTCAGAGCTATTGGTCTATAGTTCTTAGCTAATGCTTTACTGCCACCTTTATGGAGTGGGGCTATATCCGTTGTTTTAAGTGACTGTGGAATTTCACCCATGTCCAAGCTCCTCCTCCATAGTGTACTTAGGGCACGCGAGAGGGGTTTCTTGCAGTTCTTAATGAAAACAGAGTTCCACGAGTCTGGGCCCGGGGCTGAGTGCATAGGCATGTTGTCAATGGCTTTTTCGAAATCTATCGGAGTTAGGGTAATGTCGGAAATCTGGCATACATTTATGGAGTTTTGAGGCTCATTCATGAAGAAATCATTTGGGTCGTCGATCCTCAGACCGATTAGTGGTTCACTAAACACAGAGTCGTACTGGGATTTCAATATTTCACTCATTTCCTTGTTGTCGTCTGTGTAAGTCCCATCCTGTCTGAGTAAGGGCCCGATACTAGATGTGGTATTTGCCTTGTTTTTGGCATATGAAAAGAAATATTTTGAATTTCTTTCAATTTCACTAATAGCTTTAAGCTCCTCCTGCCTCTCCTGGTTCCTGTAAGAGTCATTTAGCTTAAGTTCGATAGTTTCCACTTCCTTGGTCAGCGCCTCCCTTCGTGTATCAGATATTCTAGCACTCCTGAGGAGCTCAGTGACTCTTCGTCGTCTTCTGTAGAGGGAGCGTCTTTTTCTCTCCAGTTTACTCCTGCTCTTCTTCTTTCTTAGGGAAATATGCCTAGAACATGCTTCGGCTACCAGGCAGTTGATCCTTTCAAGGCACTGGTTTGGGTCCATGTCATTTAAGACATCTTCCCAACATGTTTCGTTTAGGACATGGTTTACCTGGTCCCAGTTGATGTTCTTGTTGTTGAAATTGTATTTTGTGAAGACACCTTCACAGGTACATGCATTCTGTTGTTCTGTTGTTCAGGTAGTATAAAGTCGCATGTGATAAGTTAGAGCGAACTAGTATACATCTCAGTGCACGTTAGAACTTGAGTCTTACCCTTGTCTACTGTGTCAAATGCTTTCTGGAGTTGAAATAGTGGAGAGAACGAGACTTGATAAAAAGGGAAGGATAGGAGAGAATGATGAAGTGGGAGGGAGAGGGGGAAAGGCTGGAAAAAAGGAGAGGCGAGGAAATAAGTTAGACATAGTCAGCAGGTTGATGAGGCTCCTCACAGCCTCCTGCACCATTTGTCAAAGGCAATAACCTGATGTTTTGCTGTGGTCATGATGGGAGCTCTAGAGTGTATGGTTTTATTATCTTGGGAAGTAGTGTCTCTCTCTCTCTCACACACACACACACAATCTCTCTCTCTCTCTCCCTCTCCCTTCCTCTCTCCCTATCCCTCTCCCTATCCCTCTCCCTATCCCTCTCCCTTTCCTCTCGTCTCTCTCCTCCTCTCTCTCCTCCTCTCTCTCCTCTTTCTTTCTTTCTTTCTTTCTCCTTTTCCTCTCCCCTCTCTCTCTCTCTCTCTCTCTCTCTCTCTCTCTCTCTCTCTCTCTCTCTCTCTCTCTCTCTCTCTCTCTCTCTCTCTCTCTCTCTCTCTCTCTCCCTCTCTCTCCCTCCCTCTCTCTACGCATTCCCATTCCTTCTTTTCACGTGTGTCAGCAACACAGAATCAGGATACATAAAAGTTATAGACTCGTTAAGAGATAGTAACGTAGTAAGCTTCCCCTTTCCCCCTACCACCTTCCCCCCTACCACCATCCCCACACCCGGCCATCACCAGTGTCCCCTCACATCTACCTCCTTCCCCCCATATTTACCGTTTCCGCCTCACTAACCTTGGAATGTGTGTGTGTACTCACCTAGTTGAGGTTGCGGGGGTCGAGTCCGAGCTCCTGTGTGTGTGTGTGTGTGTGTGTGTGTGTGTGTGTGTGTGTGTGTGTGTGTCATGAGTCAAATGGTCTCTCCCCTGTTGGGGGCGTGGGGAAGGTAGCTCTTCCTGCGTCCTCCACCCACCCCCTCCTCCACTGCAACCCTACCTATTCCAAACCCATCCCACGGTAACCTCCACCCCACCCCACTCTAACCTACGCACTATCCCGCCCTAACCCCCACCCCATCAAACCCTAGCCTCCACCCCATCCCGCCCTAAACTCCACCCCTATCTGCAGTTCTCATCCCCATCTCACACTCTCCCCTTTTTCCCGTTAGTGGATTGATGGTACAGCTTGGGAAGGGTGCGAGAGGGGAGGGGAGAGGAGGGGAAAGGAACGGGGTGGGGAGAAATGGAATTTTGGACGATTATGGCAGGGGAGATAGTATGGATGGTTGTGATGGTAGGAGTGGTGTGGATGGTTTTGATGGTAGGAGTGATGTGGATGGTTGTGGTGACGGTACTAGTGGTGTGGATGGTTGTAGTGACAGTACTAGTGGTGTGGATGGTTGTGGTGACGGTACTAGTGGTGTGGATGGTTGTGGTGACGGTACTAGTGGTGTGGATGGTTGTGGTGACGGTACTAGTGGTGTGGATGGTTGTTGTGACGGTACTAGTGGTGTGGATGGTTGTGGTGACAGTACTAGTGGTGTGGATGGTTGTGGTGACGGTACTAGTGGTGTGGATGGTTGTGGTGACGGTACTAGTGATGTGGATGGTTGTGGTGACGGTACAAGTGGTGTGGATGGTTGTGGTGACGGTACTAGTGATGTGGATGGTTGTGGTGACGGTACTAGTGATGTGGATGGTTGTAGTGACGGTACTAGTGATGTGGATGGTTGTGGTGACGGTACAAGTGGTGTGGATGATTGTGGTGACGGTACTAGTGATGTGGATGGTTGTGGTGACGGTACTAGTGATGTGGATGGTTGTAGTGACGGTACAAGTGGTGTGGATGGTTGTGGTGACGGTACTAGTGATGTGGATGGTTGTGGTGACGGTACTAGTGATGTGGATGGTTGTGGTGACGGTACTAGTGATGTGGATGGTTGTGGTGACGGTACTAGTGATGTGGATGGTTGTGGTGACGGTACTAGTGGTGTGGATGGTTGTGGTGACGGTACTAGTGGTGTGGATGGTTGTGGTGACGGTACTAGTGATGTGGATGGTTGTGGTGACGGTACTAGTGGTGTGGATGGTTGTGGTGACGGTACTAGTGATGTGGATGGTTGTGGTGACGGTACTAGTGGTGTGGATGGTTGTGGTGACGGTACTAGTGGTGTGCATGGTTGTGGTGACGGTACTGAGAATAACATGTATTAAATTTAAGCAGAACACGGTCTTAGATTGTCCGGAAATGAATTAACAACAACTGGAAGACAAATGTATACTGATTGTTGAACAAGTTGAGTGAGTAGACATGACTAGACCAGTGTGTGTGTAGTCTCCTAGTTGTGGTTGGAGGGTTCGATTCACAGCTCCTAGCCCCGCCTCTTCACCGGCCGCTATTGGGTCACTCTTCCTGCTCCATGAGCTTTATCATACCTCTTCTTAAAGCTTTGTATGGATCCTGTCTCCACTACATCGCTTTCCAGAATATTCCACTTCCTGACAACTTTGTGACTGAAGAAATACTTCCTAACATCCCTGTGATTCATCTGTGTCTTGAGCTTCCAACTGTGACCCCTTGTTGCTGTGTCCCATCTCTGGGACATTGTCTCTGTCCACCTTGTCGATTCCTCTCAGTATTTTATATATCGTTATCATATCCCCCCCATCTCTCCTGTCCTCCAGTGTCGTCAGGTCGATTTCCCTTAACCTCTCCTCGTAGGACATACCCCTTAGCTCTGGGACTAGTCTTGTTGCAAACCTTTGCACTTTCTCTAGTTGGGTTCCAAAACTAGTGCTGCATACTCCAATATGGGCCTAACGTACACAGTGTACAGGGTCCTGAACGATTCCTTATTAAGATGTCGGAATGCTGTTCTTAGGCTTGCTAGGCGCCCGTATGCTGCAGCAGTTATTTGGTTGATGTGTGCGTCAGGAGATGTGCCTGCTGTTATACTCACCTCAAGATCTTTTTCCTTGAGTGAGGTTTGTAGGATCTGGCCCCCTAGACTGTACTCCGTTTGCGGTCTTCTTTGCCCTTCCCCAATCTTCATAACTTTGCACTTCGTGGGGTTGAACTCCAGGAGGCAGTTGTTGGACTAGGCCTGCAGCCTGTCAAGATCCCTTTGTAGTTCTGCCTGGTCCTCGTCCGATTGGATTCTTCTCATCAACTTCACATCTGCAGACAGGGACACTTCGGAGTCTATTCCTTCCGTCGTGTGTGTGTGGGGGGGGAGGGGGGACAAACTGAGCTGTGTCACGACCCACCACAAACAGTGAGGTGGTCAAGATGAGCTAACTTGTGAATCACTGCATTAAACACTTCGGAGATGAGGTTTACCTTGACTCTCCTGTTAAGTGAACCATGCGGATTATTAGTGGAGGTGGTAGGCCAGAGCGGAGTAAGAGTTATGGTGCAGAAGTAAGAAGCAGAGGGAAGGCCATGGGGCAGGGGTCGGGAAGAATTAGGGAGGATCCGGAGGCTGGGGTAAGGGGATGCGCTGGTAGAGAAATGTTGCCAAAAGGAATCAAGATCAACAATATGTTCCATCAAAAAGAACCCATTAAACCTATTTTAAGGAAGGCATTTTTTGTAAAGTTGAAAATATCTAAAACTCACTGCTTCGGATGTTCTCAATTCAGTAAATTTCCAATTCATAGACTTGGAATAAGTTTAGACGTCGTGGGAGGCTGCTGTCAGGCTTGATCTAAAGACCAATTGCGACTTCAAACGTTCTTGCAAATGCGTATGATTCCAGTGCTGCAGTTTTCAAGGTTTTGCAGTCTTGGGAGGATACCAGGACCCATTATGTACGAGGGGAGTCCTAAGACCAGAGAGGCTCCTTGATGCTAGCGAGGGGCTCTTGATCTAAGATATTAGACCTGTGTTCCAATTTCTTCAATCTAGTCTTAATGCCTTCCATTCCTCCAGGGGCTGTGTGACTTCTACGGGTTTACCGTTCCCCCATAAATGTAATAATAATCTTATGAGTACCGCACCTAGGATGGTATGGAGTACATGATAAAGTTATCCAGCTGAAGGTGAGCTGGTCGATAACAATACTTGCGGGCACCCGTGGTCTGGCACTCACCTCGGGCACCCGTGGTCTGGCACTCACCTCGGGCACCCGTGGTCTGGCACTCACCTCGGGCACCCGTGGTCTGGCACTCACCTCGGGCACCCGTGGTCTGGCACTCACCTCTACCATCTACAAGTTGTCTGGGTAGAGGGAAGGTAATAAACGACGGAGCTGCTCTACCAAACAAAGAAAAGACCGCAAATTTATGCAGAAAAAGAATGTACCAGGAAATACCTCCCTTCCCTTTTAACGTAGCCTTCCCTTCCCTTCTAACGTAGCTCTCCTAACGTAGCCTTCCCTTCCCTTCTAACGTAGCTCTCCTAACGTAGCCTTCCCTTCCCTTCTAACGTAGCCTTCCCTTCCCTTCTAACGTAGCTCTCCTAACGTAGCCTTCCCTTCCCTTCTAACGTAGCCTTCCCTTCCCTTCTAACGTAGCTCTCCTAACGTAGCCTTCCCTTCCCTTTTAACGTAGCCTTCCCTTCCCTTCTAACGTAGCTCTCCTAACGTAGCCTTCCCTTCCCTTCTAACGTAGCCTTCCCTTCCCTTCTAACGTAGCTCTCCTAACGTAGCCTTCCCTTCCCTTCTAACGTAGCCTTCCCTTCCCTTCTAACGTAGCTCTCCTAACGTAGCCTTCCCTTCCCTTCTAACGTAGCCTTCCCTTCCCTTCTAACGTAGCTCTCCTAACGTAGCCTTCCCTTCCCTTCTAACGTAGCCTTCCCTTCCCTTCTAACGTAGCTCTCCTAACGTAGCCTTCCCTTCCCTTCTAACATAGACTTCCCTTCCCTTCTAACGTAGCTCTCCTAACGTAGCCTTCCCTTCCCTTCTAACGTAGCCTTCCCTTCCCTTCTAACATAGCTCTCCCTTCCCTTCTAACGTAGCTCTCCCTTCTAACATAGTTTTCCCTTCCCTTCTAACGTAGCCTTCCCTTCCCTTCTAACGTAGCTCTCCTAACGTAGCCTTCCCTTCCCTTCTAACGTAGCCTTCCCTTCCCTTCTAACGTAGCTCTCCTAACGTAGCCTTCCCTTCCCTTCTAACGTAGCCTTCCCTTCCCTTCTAACGTAGCTCTCCTAACGTAGCCTTCCCTTCCCTTCTAACGTAGCCTTCCCTTCCCTTCTAACGTAGCTCTCCTAACGTAGCCTTCCCTTCCCTTCTAACGTAGCCTTCCCTTCCCTTCTAACGTAGCTCTCCTAACGTAGCCTTCCCTTCCCTTCTAACGTAGCTCTCCTAACGTAGCCTTCCCTTCCCTTCTAACGTAGCTCTCCTAACGTAGCCTTCCCTTCCCTTCTAACGTAGCTCTCCTAACGTAGCCTTCCCTTCCCTTCTAACGTAGCTCTCCTAACGTAGCCTTCCCTTCCCTTCTAACGTAGCTCTCCTAACGTAGCCTTCCCTTCCCTTCTAACGTAGCTCTCCTAACGTAGCCTTCCCTTCCCTTCTAACGTAGCCTTCCCTTCCCTTCTAACGTAGACTTCCCTTCCCTTCTAATGTAGCTCTCCTAACGTAGCCTTCCCTTCCCTTCTAACATAGACTTCCCTTCCCTTCTAACGTAGTCCCTCCTTCCTTCTAACGTGGTCCTCCCTCCCTTTCTAACGTAGCCCCTCCTTCCCTTCTAACGTAGTCCCTCCTTCCTTCTAACGTAGTCCTCCCTCCCTTTCTAACGTAGCCCCTCCTTCCCTTCGAACGTAGTCCCTCCTTCCCTTCTAACGTAGTCCTCCCTCCCCTTCTAACGTAATCCTCCGTTGTAGCCTTCCCTTCCCTTCTCACGTAACCCTCCCTTCCCTTCTAACGTAGTCCTCCCCTTCTAACGTAATCCTCCCTTCTAACGTAATCCTCCCTTCCCTTCTAACGTAGCCCTCCTTTCCCTTCTAACGTAGCCTTCCCTTCTGATTTAGTCCTCCCTTTCCTTCTAACGTAGCCCTCCCATCCCTTCTAACGTAGCCCTTCCCTTCTAACGTAATCCTCCCATCCCTTCTAACGTAATCCTCCCTTCCCTTCTAACGTAGTCCTCCCTTCCCTTATAACGTAGTCCTCCCTTCTAACGTAGTCCTCCCTTCCCTTATAACGTAGTCCTCCCTTCCCTCCTAACATAATCTTCCCTTCCCTTCTAACGTATTCCTCCCTTACCTTCTAACGTAATCCTCCCTCCCCTTCTAACATAATCCTCCCTTCCCTTCTAACATAATCCTCCCTTCCCTTCTAACATAATCCTTCCTCCCCTTCTAACATAATCCTCCCTCCCCTTCTAACATAATTCTCCCTCCCCTTCTAACATAATCCTCCCTTCCCTTCTAACGTAATCCTCCCTCCCCTGCTAACATAATCCTCCCTTCCCTTCTAACATAATCCTCCCTCCCCTTCTAACATAATCTTAACTTCCCTTTTAACGTAGTCCTCCCTCCCCTTCTAACATGATCCTCCCTTCCCTTCTAACGTAGTCCTCCCTCCCCTTCTAACATGATCCTCCCTTCTCTTCTAACGTAGTCCTCCCTCCCCCTTCTAACATGATCCTCCCTTCTCTTCTAACGTAGTCCTCCCTCCCCTTCTAACATGATCCTCCCTTCTCTTCTAACGTAGTCCTCCCTCCCCCTTCTAACATGATCCTCCCTTCTAACGTAGTCCTCCCTCCCCTTCTAACATGATCCTCCCTTCTCTTCTAACGTAGTCCTCCCTCCCCCTTCTAACATAATCCTCCCTTCCCTTCTAATGTAGTCCTCCCTCCCCTTCTAACATAATCCTTCCTTCCCTTCTAACGTAGTCCTCCCTCCCTAACGTAGCCCCTCCTTCCCTTCCTAACATAGCCCTTCCTTCCCTTCTAACTAATCTTCCCTCACCCTCCAACTCAGCCTTTTTTCACCCTATAACCCTTCGATCATTTTCCCTTCCAGCTCCGCATCCCTCTCCCCCAGAATTCCGAGTCACTCCTCATACCCCACCTTCTCCCCTCAAAACCTCCTCCCACTCCCGACCCTGTCTTTCTGTCTTGAAAAAGGTGATAAATCAGTGTGAGGCTGAGTGTAGTAAATAAGAGCGTGGCGAAAACAGTTGTGACGGCAGGAGCAGCCCAGCTGGGGAATATATCACTTAAAACTGCCATTTTGAGCAGCCCCACCCAACTTTATCACATGACATCCATACACACTTTATTCCAGTAACATTCTCACAGGAATACCTTGGTCACCCTTTTTTCTCATGTTTTCACAGAAGAACCTTGGTCACAATCTCATGTTATTCTCACAGAAAGACCTTGGTCACCATCTCTTATGTTATTGTTATGGGGCTGTAGGACCCAACATGTATTTACGTAACTAAATAGCAGTTAATCAGTTTGGAATACCTAATTATATTAAACTGCTGGGGGCACAACTGCTTTAATTCTGTCATAAGGGCAGATCACTCTTATGGAGAAAAAGCCAGTTGGGTCAAGCCCTGTTTTCAATTTTAATAAGCTGTACTATAAACACACACGATTAAGGTAAGTAGATTATAAAGTTTGTATTTCTTTTTAAAAGTAACATAAGGTGTAGTAGTGATAAAAAATATTGTAGCTAAAGAAATGGGCATGTCGGCATTCTTTTGTTTGTTGTTGAGTAGCTGGGAGGAAGCTAGCTGGCACTCTCTGTCTCTTGTGGTTGTGGTGCCAAAGTGGCAGGACCTTCTACTCCACTCTTACTTCTGGGCAAGATGTAAGTGCCCCAGAGGTAAGATTTGTATTTGAATATGATGTAACCATTATGCCCAGGGTGACTACAGTGTGCCAAACGCTGGGTTAAGATCATCAGGAGGGAAGGAGAATTAATTGTTTCAGATGGACCATGTGACAGTACTGGCTGGGCGGGTGAGGATGTGCATCTTTTTGTTATGAACAGGAAAATGCTTGATTTGTATATTCTGTAATATACCTGTGTAGAATATATTCCGATTTTTGTAATAGTTTAAATAACCTGTTGAGAGGATTGGTGAAAACATTTCAGAGACTGAGGACAGTCAGTTATGAATGTAAGTATTCCCTTCGACTTTATAAGGCCTTATTTAAGCTACCCCACACTAGAACATGTAGTGAGAACCGTACTATCGAAGTAAAAAAAAGGGGAAAACAATGTAACAGTTATTCTCACAGAAAAACCATGGTCACCATCTCTTTTGTATATGTGCGGGAAAACCCTTTCTCATTGTGGCCTCTATCTCACCCGTTCAAATTATGTAGATGCTGTGTTAATTACCTCAAGAAATTAAATGATTAACCCAACCCGCTCAGCCCTAGCCCGCCTTCTCTTTACCCCCTCCTCCCTCACTTTAAAACTACACTTCTCTTGTGCGAAAATTTGGGACCAATCCTTCCATAATTTTTCAAGTGTAAATTATATGTATTTCGGCTATATTGCAAGGAATTTTCTCTGCACATTCTCCAGATCCACTTTAAAAGGGGCTATTAGTATACATTATTCCAATCTAGGGAGATGAAGTGGTTTACAAGTATCATCACTGGCTTGGCATCTGTGGCAGAACTTTGTCCCCTCATGTGGGACAGAATGTTGGGGAGAGAGAGAGAGAGAGAGAGAGAGAGAGAGAGAGAGAGAGCGCTAACAGCTTTCCTTTCCCACATCTTTCAGGCTATCTGTGTACCTGTAGGTGTTACCTATAGTAGCATTCGGAGGTCACCGCCTCTTCCCTGGCTCGGTAGATAGAAGGTTGGGGATGTAACTTTAACCTAGAGAGGCTTATGTAACTGCTGCTTCCCTCGGCCCTGGGGAAGATCTGGGACTTTTTTTTATTTTTTATGAGAAAAAAGGATAAGGATGAAAAATGGGGAAGAGGGTAATGTAATGGTAACTAGTAGTAGAGAGGATAAGAGGCGAGTGGCCAACCACTCTTGATTGAGAGAAGATATATTTATTTAATCATCAGTTTCACGGGGTGGGTGGAACCCTCTGGGAGATGTAGAATTTTCTTTTGGTAGGTCCATGTTTCAGCTGCTGCAAGAGCCTAGAGTTATGTACATATGAGAGTTAATTGATCCAAGGCGGTGAGTTCATCGTGCGTGAACTTGAAGCATGGAGGGGGGAGGGGTAGATGAGCCGTCGGTCGGTCATTCTCTCTCTCTCTCTTGTCTGACGCTGTCGTGGAAGATGAAGGAAAACATCAGAAATCGGCATTAGTTGCCCGACAGGTGTTTTGGCGAGCTAGAGGTTTCTTCCTGGCAGGTGTTGGACCCTGGCTGGAGTTTGTTTCTTGGTTATGGCTACTGGTACCTGGAGACTTCTGGTTTAAGGCGATGACTGAGACAGTGGTTGCATTGGCTGTTGCCTGGGTGGGCGGGACTTGTTGCATATAGCCTCTGTGTGCTTCACCAGTCTGTAATCCTGATTGACTACTATGAGTATACCAACTGAAACCAGGTCTTCCGTAGGTTGTTACGGGGGATATGAGGTTAATTGTCGAGATGAAGGATCTTGGTGACCTATGATCATTCTTGTGAGTATCTGCTGGGAGCATTTTAGAAGATCTGAGGCGGGATGGGAGCTGGGGCTTGGGGCGTGAGGTCAGTTCTGTTCCTGGGCTGAGTTATTTCTGCATAGGAGGCACCTCTTGCTGGGTTGGGCTGGGTAGGGTTTGATTGGGGTTGGGCTTTGCTTTTTTCTTCTTCCTTTCATTTCCCGCCAAGGGTGATCCTGAGTGTCCTTTTAGCTCATTAATGTGTGCTGCAAGATAACACCAAACCTGTTTTTTTTTTTTTACTGTCTTAGATCATTGTTGAGTGATCGTTTATTCTTGCCTTTTCCAGCACAACTGGCAGTAGTGCCCAGGGTAGGAGAGGCCCAGGGCTAGGCCGGGCTGCCGAGTTTTAAATAGGCCGGCAGGCAGTCCTGGGTTAAGCTCAGGTGAGCACACGTCAAAATGTGTTTACTCCATAACTTGAGCAAAAGGGAGTCATATTAGGAAGTTATCATTACGTCAAGTAAGTTGCTGTAGCTCTCCCCGTGGATAGTACAGAGACTCACAAAGGATTGTTAGTGAATATCCTGGGCTACGACCAGGAAGGACAGACAAGTTAATTGGGCTGTTGACATTGAGTCCATCCCAGGCACGTTTAAGTGTGCTGAATGATAGTTGTAACGAATAACGACGTTTGGATTCAGCGACGATTCTTGTCAGTAAGCAAGACTTAAATTATTATTAACTACTTGTCCGGAAGGAGCTACACACACACACCTACGTACTTACCTACCTACCTACTTATACCTATCTACCGACCTATACCTACCTACCTGGAGTCACTTCCGGATTTCACCGCTCCCGCGGCCCAGTTCCAGATCAGGCCTCCTGGTTGCTGGCCTGACCGATCAAGCTGTTAGTGCCCTCCGTCCGTAGTCCAACGTATGTACCACAACCCGTCCTGATAAGGAACTGTTTTGAGACGTGTGTCGAGTTCTCTCTTGAGGACAGCTAGGAGTTTAGTTTTTGTTGTGCCTCCTGAGCGACTAATTTAGTGAGCACCCGCAGCTCATCCTGTGGCGGTAGTACAAAAAAAAAAAAAACAGGATTACAGAGGTCACAGTTGGTCTTTGTCAGACCCACTGAGCATTGTTACAATGTTAGTCATTTCGTATTTTAGAGTTACTTCATATAGTTTACAGTGTAAACTATATGAAGTATTCCTTACTCTACAACTATAGTGTAAACTTTACACTATAGTTGCAGAGTAAGGAATACAGTCTCAAAAAATGTTTTATTACTACCAAAGGAAACAAAAAAACATTTGTCATCGCTGGGTTGCAGCTCCACGAAGACTGTTCATTTAATCAATGCAGAAAGTGGGTATTACTTCAAGATTTCAGATATTAACAATGAGGTGTTTTGTTATATGTTGGTAATCCCCCTTATGCTTGAAGGAAGAGAACTGAAGACTCATGGTCCCTTAACACTCAAGGAGTTTCCTCTCATTGTACTCATCGCTCCCCTGCTTTTCATTGTAGGTATCCTGCATCGTCTGCCAAGCCTCTTGTGTTCATAAGCAGTAATTCTATGTGCATGTTTTAATTTCCTTGACCTGTACTCCTTGGAGCATAGGCGAGAAATGTGCATCATAATTTACACCTGGCAAATTCTAGAGGGACTGGTCCCAAATCTGCACATAGAAATTATTCCCTATGAAAGCAAAATATTCGGCAGACGATGCGCATCTCCCTTCTCAATGAAAAGCAGAGGTGCCATGAATACACTTAGAGAAAACACTAAGTGTTACGGGGCTTAAGGCTGTTAAACAGCCTTCCATCATACATAAGGGGGATTATCAACAGGCCTCTATATGTCTTCAAGGGGGAACTGGACAAATAACTAAACTCAGTGCCTGACCAATCGGGCTGTGGTTTGTACGTTGGATTGCGTCTGGCCATTAGTAACAGCCTGGTTAGTCGGGACATTATCCACTGTGATGCCTGGTCATGAACTGGACCACGGGGTCGGTGACCCCTGAACTCCCCCAGATAGGTTTGAGACCAATCATTCAAGTATCTTCCTAATGTAAATTTTGACTCGTCTTTCTCGCTTACGTTCTGAGGAGTACAGTTCTAGGGACTTCAAGTCCTTCCTTGTTCTGAAATTTATAATTATCCACATATCAGTTTCCTTGCAGTTGCGATAACAACATTGTTGTGTTCCTTGAACGTCGGATCTTCTGATATTATATCACCCAGGTCTCTCACATTTGACTTACGTTCAATTGAGTGGTTAAATAAAAAAAGGCACAATACCGTGACTGGAACGATACACAAATAACCTGCACATAGGAGAGAGGAGCTTACCACGACGTTTCGGTCCGACTTGGACCATTTACAAAGTCATCACACCAACGGTTAGTGTGACTTTGTAAATGGTGCAGGTGGGACGGAAACGTTGTCGTAAGCTCCTCTCTCCTATGTGTGGGTTATTTGTGTATTGAGTGGTTTATGTTGTACTCCGATTTTGTTTTTATTTCCTCTTATTCTACCATGACGTAGTTCCTGAAATTTATCCTCATTGAACATCATATTTTTGTCAGTGACTCGTTGAAGACTTAGCTTGGAGGCTCGCTGTCTCTTCTATGAATTCCACTTTCATACACATTCTTTTGTCATTTACAAAAGATGATTACGTCACTGTCTATGTCATACATGAGAAGAGAAGCGAATCGAGTACGGTGCCATGGGGGTACATAACTTTTCACTGTATCAGCCATTGATTTTACTCTTTTTTACTGCTAGGTTCCAGGCATGAGGAATACAGCTGGGTCGGTAAAGTTCCCTGTTTCCTACCTTTCTTCTGATTAGATAGGCTGCAGTCTGTTACTTTGTGTAAGATGATGACAGGGGCTCCGGCGTGATCTTTACTTTAAGAGGGTGTCAGAACTGCGTTGTGTATGTTTCTCCTTGCAAGAGTTCCACTTACACTAACAGTCAAGTGTACTGGAATGTTAGTCTGGTAATGGGTCCAGGGGCCAAGTGTGTACAGGAACTAACTCTGGTAAGTGTTAGTGTTAGTACATATTTGTAAGACTAAAAGGGGCACGACTGTTCTCCCATTGGGAGGTGGAGCCTAGGATTGACTGCACCCTCCTGGGAGAACTATGGACCAAGCTCTAATTAACAAATAGTGGTGCAGTCACCTGCACCAAGGCAAGGTGATAGATAAGTCCCCGGAGCATGTCTTAGTTTTGAAGGTTATAGTTATCCAGCCTACCATTTTCCTGCATTTGTGATGTACCTTTGATTAGTTTCCTACTCCCGGAGCCCAGGAGATCGGACAATAACATTGTTGTAATCCTTGAACGAAGATCTGACATTATCGCTCATAAGTCGCTTAATTCGTCATAATGCAAATACTAGTTGTGTCCAGTTATATTGTCTGGTTTTTGTTTGTGTTTACACTAGGCTCTCTGGCACTGCTTGTTTGTTTGCTACTGTTTTTTTCGTTGCCATGAAAGTTGCTTTGTCTTTGTAAATTTAGTTTATTCATTACAAAATTGGCAACGTTTTCCTTGTCTTAAACTGTTAATTCTTTCTTTGGGTTAATAGTTAATTCATTATTAATCTGATGTGCCCTGTCTTTGTTGAGTAGTGGGAGGAGAGCAAGAGTTGGAGGTTGACGAGTCGGGAAGGGGCAGGTATGGTGGGGGAGAGAGAGGTAGTGGGGAGATACACGAGTTGGAGGGAAAGGAAAAAGTAAAGGGTGAAGAAATGGTAGAGGTGGTGGTAGAGAGGGAAAGAGAAATAATAGTCACAAAACATGATACTCACCCAGCGGGGAAAATTGAAACTCTCCAGGCAGCCTTTCCCACCATGTTGGAGAAGAGCTGAGGGAGGGGCGGAGGGTGGGAGCACTACTGTGAGGGCAGTGGGTGGGAGAAACAGAAGATCGGATGGACGGAGCGAATGGAAGAAAGGAGGACAGGAAAAAATACCAAAATAGAGAGTTGGTAAAGATAGACAGCCAGCTACAGCAAAGACAAACTTAAATACACACAAGGTTAGATATTAAAAATATCCTTATCATCTTGTCGGTATTGAATAGCATTGATAATCATTAATATCAGACAGTGGAAAGTTGAGTGGTTGGGTCCAGTGGCCAAGACTTAACCCGTTTCTTATACAAAGTCTAATGCTGTATCCAGAGGATGATGGACTGCTGTATTTTGTGTCGATGTCAAAGGGTTTGTCACAAAAAATACAGCAAAGGGCAGGAAAGTGATACGGTGAATTATAAGAACTTGCAAAACAAGAGAATCAACGTCATTGATGGTACTTTTAAAATCACTTGTTCTGTTCTCGCATCACCTTTCAAGGCACAAAGAGAGAGAGAGAGAGAGAGAGAGAGAAGCAGAGACCTGGAAAAATGTACAAAGGCCGTATACTGCCCATATAAAATCAGTAAAACATTTGAAACTATTGGGAATGCCTTAAAGCCCCTTGATCGTTCTCTCCGGAATGCAGAAGAGAAATACTTGCTGACATATACTGTGCATGCAAGATACTTGAGGGCCTGGTTTATGGAAAAAAAAGTTTTTCCGTTCTAAACAGAACCGTTACAATGGGGGATGAGGACAGTTCTGGTAACCATGTTACAGAGTGAACATAAATGCGGTGGATAACATAAAGAGAAGGATGACGGAGCTGATCCCTGGTGTCAGAAATGTCAGAGACATGATTGCGGTATACACGTGGAAACAGGAATTAAAAAAAGGGGGAGGGTTATAAATAACGTGCTGAAAATTTCTAACCAAGACAGGACTCGTAGTAGTGAGTTAAGGTTGGAAATTTATAGTTAAAAAAGATATAAGAAAACACTAGCATAGTAATGGATAACCGGAACAAACTTCCGAGTAGCGTCATTGAGGCGAGAACCTTAGGTAGTTTTAAAAATAGGTTAGACAGTGTAGATAAATGGTTCAGAGAACCGACAAGTTGATAAATTAGACACGTGTGGAACACTTGGGTATCTTTATTGAAGAAATGTTTCGCCACACAGTGGCTTCATCAGTCCAGTACAAAAAATAGTAGTGAAGATCAGAAGGAGTTTGAGGTAATCTGTCCCTCAGCCTGGAGTCCATTAATCTTGAAAAAAATATTGCAAATGTGCGAAGAAATGGCTTACATACTTCAGACAGGTGAGATGAAGTAGTACATGAGTGGTTGTGGGTGGGTGTAAGTTAGGCCTGTCAGTAGGCCTGCTTCAGTGCTTCTCCCTTTTACTGTTCTTAGGTAACAACTTACTAGAGTGAAAGATATGGAAAAAAGTCTTAAGTAAACCCAGGAAATGACAGGGGAGCCCTGAGTGCAGTTAGAGGACACCATGTCAACATCTGTGCTCCAAGGCTCTCTTAACATATTACCAACAAGTATCAAAAATATTGATAGAACGAACATAGTTTTTATAAAGTATCTGAGCAGTTTCCTTTTACCTGCGGGCCAGTAGCTCAAACAATCTGGGTTATGAGACCAACAGGGAAGGGTGGTATAAGGGCGAGCTGCGGTGGTAGAAGAGCACTCGAGACAACAGGTAAAGCACAGGTATGTCAAATATGAGAAGAAATCTACTGTTCCTTGAGGAAGAACTTTTCATTGTGACAGCCTCTAATTTTACTTTGCTGATTATTTTCTCCAGGCCTCTTGATTGTTAGAAAGTTGAAGATCGTCGGCCTAGGTTTCCAGTTTAATTATTTTGAATGCATTCTGCACTGTTACACGACAAACATTTGTTGAAGTCTTACACAAGATCCGAGTATATTAGGTCAGTATTTTGCTTGTCAGCAAATTCAAAAGTGTTCCAGTTACGATATTGTGCCTTTTTATTCTTCGAAGTGTTGTTGTTGTTATTATTAGTTTATTTGTGAGGAAAAATTTACTATGACGATCTTTATAATGATTCCTTGAAGAAGGCATCGTAGGTCTGAAAGTTAAGATATCGTTGGCGATGAAACTGTCAGCCAAAGCTGGCAGTACGGTGCTGTGTAGTACGGCAATTTTTCCGTTTTTCATATCTGAAGGTGTATTGTCGCTGATAAGACAGTGAATATGGAATTAAGATAGCAGTGACGGCCTGTATTGGTAGGAAGTCTTGGTGAACTCTGCTACTGTACCTTGACATTCCTGGGACTCTGTGTTCCCTTCAGTTTCTCTGTTGCAGTTCCTGGGTTTGGGCCGCTATCGGATCTTTTTGATAAGGACAATCTGGTGTAGCTTGAAAACTAGTGAACTATTGAACTTAAACATCTATCATGTTTCACAAAATGTTTCAAAATTTAAATAGACTATTTGTAGAAATGAATGGTACAACCACGTGTATTTGAGGAGAGACTGACGCTCTGGCGTAGTATTAGTAACTAACTGATGCTTACCTACCTACCTGTTGATCATGTGGGAGTTTGCCTGGTACTGGTCCAGGCTTCCTGATCGCTAGCGTGATCAGTCAGGTTATTTGTGTCAGCAGCATGCAGTCTGGTATAAGTTTCACATCCCAACTTATCAGAAACTGAAGGGTGGGTATTGAACATTTTTAGTCTTTTTTCACTTATAGAGAAATATCATAGTGTACCAGTGGCATCCCTGTTTTTCATGGAGGGTATTTTGCACCGTCTTACCAACCTCTAGTCTTTCCGGAATTTTCTAGGTATATTTTTTGATGTATCGTTCTCGCCTGCTTGTAAGGGAGTGCAGTCTGAGGGGCGTTGGGGATTCTCATTAATGTAGGAGTTTGAATTGACATGTACGGGGAAAATTTCCTGTACATTGGGCAGTGGGCCATCAGTAGCAACAGCCTGGTTGATCAGGCAAACACCAGACGAGCCTGGCGCATGGCCGGGCTTCGGGAGTAGAAAGGCTCGAAACTCATCAGAAGTATATCATAGATAAAGGTATATCACAAAACTTCGTATTCTGCAAATGTCACAACTTTTACATTTATTTTTCCAATTGGTTTTATTGAGTTAGATTAATTTTCTTTTTATTTTCTATGCAGGTAAGTTGTGACGTTATAAAAACAGTGCGTGCACTTACTGACGTGCTGGAGTGCTGCTTCACACACACACTGTGCACTCAGAGGTAGGTTTACTCTACTCCAGAGTTGGTATCAGTTTATTCTGAGTTTCTTCCACGCAGTTACACAACTTTAGTAAGTAAATCTTTATCACTACTTTCACCACTACCTCTCTTCTCTATACGTGTCCTCTGCCACAACTATTACACCTTATATCTCTCCTCCTCCCACGTCTGCTGTCTTTCTCTTGTTTCTCCTCTTCCTCCTGGACCTTGGAGTTCAGTATACAATTTTTATGAAGAGTTCATCTCTTCAGGTGATGAGTGTATTCTTACTGTGTAAATAAAATAACTAGTAATTTCTTGGGATGTATTGAATATACAGTTTGATTAATTAAAATTTGAGAAGGATGCAGTTTCAAGTGTAGGAATCAATAAAACCACTCGGTAATAACGAGATTGAACCAGGAGCAGAAGCTCAACCCCTGCAAGCACCAGCAGGTGAGTACACACTGCACACATACACCAGCGATGGTGCTGCTAAAAATAAATGTGGTTAATATAAATGTCGTTATTGGCTTTTCCATCTGGTATGTCGTATGATTGTGTGTTTTGTAATGTTTCCTGCCTGCTCCCCTGCCTGCCTGCCTGCTCCCCTGCCTGCCTGCTCCCCTGCCTGCCTGCCTGCTCCCCTGCCTGCTCCCCTGTCTGCCTGCTTCCTTGTCTGCCTGCCTGCTCCCCTGCCTGCCTGCCTGCTCCCCTGCCTGCCTGCCTGCTCCCCTGTCTGCCTGCTTCCTTGTCTGCCTGCCTGCTCCCCTGCCTGCCTGCCTGCTCCCCTGCCTGCCTGCCTGCTCCCCTGCCTGCTCCCCTGCCTGCCTGCCTGCTTCCCTGCCTGCCTGCCTGCCTGCTTCCCTGCCTACCTGCCTGCTTCCCTGCCTGCCTGCCTGCTTCTCTGCCTGCCTGCCTGCGTCCCTGCCTACCTGCCTGCTACCCTGCCTGCCTGCCTGCTTCCCTGCCTGCCTGCCTGCTTCCCTGCCTACCTGCCTGCTTCCCTGCCTGCCTGCCTGCTTCCCTGCCTGCCTGCCTGCTTCCCTGCCTGCCTGCCTGCCTGCCTGCTTCCCTGTCTGCCTGCTCCCCTGCCTGCTTCGCTGCCTGCCTGTTCCCCTGCCTGCCTGCTTCCTTGTCTGCCTGCTCCCCTGCCTGCCTGCTTCCCTGCCTGCCTGCTCCCCTGCCTGCCTGCTTCCCTGCCTGCCTGCTTCCCTGCTCCCCTGCCTGCCTGCTTCCCTGCCTGCCTGCCTGCTTCCCTGCCTGCCTTCTCCCCTGCCTGCCGGCCTCCCTGCTTCCCTGCCTGCCTGCTCCCCTGCCTGCTCCCCTGCCTGCCTGCCTGCTCCCCTGCCTGCTCCCCTGCCTGCTCACCTGCCTGCTCCCCTGCCTGCCTGCCTGCCTGCTTCCCTGCCTGCCTGCCTGCTCCCCTGCCTGCTCCCCTGCCTGCCTGCCTGCTCCCCTGCCTGCCTGCCTGCCTGCTTCCCTGCCTGCCTGCCTGCTCCCCTGCCTGCCTGCCTGCTTCCCTGTCTGCCTGCTCCCCTGCCTGCTTCCCTGCCTACCTGCTCCCCTGCCTGCCTGCTTCCCTGCCTGCCTGCTCCCCTGCCTGCCTGCTTCCCTGCCTGCCTGCCTGCTTCCCTGAATGCCTTCTCCCCTGCCTGCCTGCCTGCCTGCCTGCTCCCCTGCCTGCCTGCTCCCCTGCCGGCCTCCCTGCTCCCCTGCCTGCCTGCTCCCCTGCCTGCTTCCCTGCCCGCTCCCGTGCCTGCCTGCCTGCTCCCCTGCCGGCCTCCCTGCTCCCCTGCCTGCCTGCTCCCCTGCCGGCCTCCCTGCTCCCCTGCCTGCTTCCCTGCCCGCTCCCGTGCCTGCCTGCCTGCTCCCCTGCCTGCCTGCCTGCTCCCCTGCCTGCCTGCTCCCCTGCCTGCCTGCTCCCCTGCCTGCCTGCTTCCCTGCCTGCCTGCTTCCCTGCCTGCCTGCCTACTCCCCTGCCTGCCTGCCTACTCCCCTGCCTGCCTCCCTGCCCGCTCCTTTGCCTTCCTGTCTTCCTGCCTTCCTGTCTTCCTGCCTTCCTGTCTACCTGCCTGCCCTCTTTCCCACCCTCCTGCCCTCCTTCCTGCCCTCCTTCCCTACCTCCTGCCCTCTCCTTCCCTCCTGCCCTCTCCTTCCCTCCTGCCCTCTCCTTCCCTCCTGCCCTCTCCTTCCCTCCTCCCTCCTGCCCGCCTTCTCTCCCTCCTGCTCTCCTTGCCACCCTCCTGCCCTCCTTCCCTCCCTCCTGCCCTCCTTCCCTCCCTCCTGCCCTCCTTCCCTCCCTCCTGCTCTCCTTCCCTCCTTCCTGCCCTCCTTCCCTCCCTCCTGCTCTCCTTCCCATCCTCCTGCCCTCCTTCCCTCTCACCTGCCCTCCCTCCTACCCTCCTTCCCTCACTCCTGCCCTCCTTCTCTCCCTCCTGCCCTCCTTTCCTCCTTCCCTCCTTCCTGCCCTCCTTCCCTCCCTCCTGTTCTCCTCTCCCTTCTGCCCTTCTCTCCCTCCTGCCCTCCTTCCCACCCTCCCACCCTCCCTCCTGCCCTCCTTCCCTCCCTCTGCCCTCCTTCCCTTGTTCCTGCCCTCCTGCCCTCCCTCCTGCACTCCTTCCCACCCTCCTGCCCTCCTTCCCTCCCTCCTGCCCTCCTCCCCTCCCTCCTGCTCTCCTTTCCTTGTTCCTGCCCTCCTTCCCTCCCTCCTGTTCTCCTTACCTCCCTCCTGCCCTACTTCTCTCTCTCCTGCCCTCCTCTCCCTCCTGCCCACCCTCCTACCCTCCTTCTTGCCCTCCTTCTATCCCTCCTGCCCTTCTTGCCCTCCTTCCCTCCTTCCTTCCTGCCCTACTTCCCTCCTTCCTGCCCTACTTCCCTCCCTCCTGCCCTCCTTCTCTCCTTCCTGCCCTGCTGCCCTCCTTCCTTCTCTCCTTCCTGCCCTGCTGCCCTCCTTCCTTCCTCCCCTCCTTCCCCCCTTCCTTCCCTGCTTCCCTCCCTCCTGCCCTCCTTCCCGCCCCCTTCCCCCTTCTTCCTGCCCTCCTTCCTGCTCTCCTTCCCTCCCTTCTGCCCTTCTTCCCTCCTGCCTGCCCTCCTTCCCTTCCTCCTTCCCTCCTGCTTGCCCTCCTTCCCCTCCTTCCTGCCCTCCTTCCCCTCCCTCCTGGCATCCTGACCTTCCTCCTGCCCTCCTTCCTCTCCCTCCTGCCCTCCCTTCTGCCCTCCCTCCTCCCCTCCCTCCTCACCCTCCCTCCTTCCATCCTGACCTCCCTCCTGCCCTCCTGCCTGCCCTCCTTCCCTCCCTCCTGCCCTCCTTCCCCTCCCTCCTGCCCTCCTTCCCCTCCCTCCTGGCTTCCTGACCTTCCTCCTGCCATCCTTCCCCTCCCTCCTATCCTGCCCTCCCTCCTGCCCTCCTTCCCTCCTTCCTGCTCTCCTTCCCTCCCTTCTGCCTTTCTTCCCTCCTTCCTGCCCTCCTTCCCTCCCTCCTGCCCTCCTGCCTGCCCTCCTTCCCTCCCTCCTGCCCTCCTGCCCTCCTTCCCCTCCCTCCTGCCCTCCTTCCCCTCCCTCCTGCCCTCCTTCCCCTCCCTCCTGGCATCCTGACATTCCTCCTGCCCTCCTTCCCCTCCCTCCTGCCCTCCCTCCTTCCCTCCCTCCTCCCCCTCCCTCCTTCCATTCTGACCTCCCTCCTGCCCTCCTGCCTGCCCTCCTTCCCTCCCTCCTGCCCTCCTTCCCCTCCCTTCTGCCCTCCTTCCCCTCCCTCCTGGCATCCTGACCTTCCTCCTGCCATCCTTCCCCTCCCTCCTGCTATCCTGACCTCCCTCCTGCCATCCTTCCCCTCCTGCCATCCTGCCCCTACCTCCTGCCATCCTTCCCCTCCCTTCTGCCCTTCTGCCCTCCTTCCCCTCCCTCCTGCCATTCTGCCTCTCCCTCCTGCCATCTTGCCCTCCCTTTTGCCATCTTGCCCTCCCTCCTGCTATCCTGCCCTCCCTCCTGCCATCCCTCCTTCCATCCTGCCCTCTCTCCTGCCATCCTGCCCTCCCTCCTGTCATCCTGACCTCCCTCCTGACCTTTCTCCTGCCTTCTCTCTTGCTTTTCATCCTGCCCTCCCTCCTGCCATCCTGACCTCCCTCCTGCCATCCTGACCTCCCTCCTGACCTCTCTCCTGCCTTCCATCCTGCTCTGCTGCCATCCCGCTCTCCCTCCTGTCATCCTGACCTCCCTCCTGCCCTCCCTCCTGCCCTCCCTCCCGCCATCCTGACCTCCCTCTTGACCTCTCTCTTGCCCTCTCTCCTGCCTTCCATCCTGCCCTCCCTCCTGCCATCCTGCCCTCCCTCCTGTCATCCTGCCCTCCCTTCTGTCATCCTGACCTCCCTCCTGCCATCTAGCCCTCCCTCCTGCCATCCTGACCTCCCTCCTGCCATCCTGCCCTCTCTCTTGCCGTCCTGCCCTCCCTCCTGCCTTCCTGACCTCCCTCCTGTCCTCTCTCCTGCCTTCCATCCTGCCCTCCCTCCTGCCATCCTGACCTCTTTCCTGCCCTCTTTCCTGCCTTCCATCCTGCCCTCCCTTCTGTTATCCTGCCCTCCCTCCTGCCATCCTGACCTCTTTCCTGCCCTCTTTCCTGCCTTCCATCCTGCCCTCCCTTCTGTTATCCTGACCTCCCTCCTGCCATCCTGACCTCCCTCCTGCCATCTAGCCCTCCCTCCTGCCATCCTGACCTCCCTCCTGCCCTCTCTCTTGCCGTCCTGCCCTCCCTCCTGCCTTCCTGACCTCTCTCCTGCCTTCCATCCTGCCCTCCCTCCTGCCATCTTGACCTCCCTCCTGTCATCTTGACCTCCCTCCTGCCATCTTGACCTCCCTCCTGTCATCTTGACCTCCCTCCTGCCCTCCTGACCTCCCTCCTGCCCTTCTGACCTCCCTCCTGCCCTCCTGACCTCCCTCCTGCCCTTCTGACCTCCCTCCTGCCATCCTGACCTCCCTCCTGCCATCTTGACCTCCCTCCTGCCATCCTGACTTCCCTCCTGCCATCCTGACCTCTCTCCTGCCATCCTGACCTCCCTCCTGCCATCTTGACCTCCCTCCTGCCATCCTGACCTCCCTCCTGCCATCCTGACCTCCCTCCTGCCATCTTGACCTCCCTCCTGCCATCCTGACCTCCCTCCTGACCTCCCTCCTGCCCTTCTGACCTCCCTCCTGCCATCCTGACCTCCCTCCTGCCATCCTGACCTCCCTCCTGCCATCCTGACCTCCCTCCTGCCATCCTGACCTCCCTCCTGCCATCCTGACCTCCCATCTGCCATCCTGACCTCCCTCCTGCCATCCTGACCTCCCTCCTGCCATCCTGACCTCCCTCCTGCCATCCTGACCTCCCTCCTGCCATCCTGACCTCCCTCCTGCCATCCTGACCTCCCTCCTGCCATCCTGACCTCCCTCCTGCCATCCTGACCTCCCTCCTGCAATTATTTTCCAATTTATTTAAACTTTAATATTGATTTTTGTTCTTTATCTACGGAAGACTGTGTCCCAGACTGTGTCCCAGACTGTGTCCCAGACTGTGTCCCAGACTGTGTCCCAGACTGTGTCCCAGACTGTGTCCCAGACTGTGTCCCAGATGGTGCCCAGACGGTGTCCCAGATGGTGTCCCAGACGATGTCCCAGACTGTGTCCCAGACTGTGTCCCAGACTGTGTCCCAGATTGTGTCCCAGACGGTGTCCTAGATTGTACCAGATGGTGCCCAGACGGTGTCCCAGATGGTGTCCCAGATGGTGTCCCAGACGATGTCCCAGACTGTGTCCCAGACGGTGTCCCAGATTGTACCAGATGGTGCCCAGACGGTGTCCCAGATGGTGTCCCAGATGGTGTCCCAGACGATGTCCCAGACTGTGTCCCAGACTGTGTCCCAGACGGTGTCCCAGATTGTACCAGATGGTGCCCAGACAGTGTCCCAGATGGTTTCAAAGATGGTGTCCCAGAGGCCGAAATATACAGCTGTTTTTATTGTTTTATTTACGTTTGCAAGTTGGTTTCTCTCTTTGTTTATTATTAAAATATGACTGTGATGACTATGTGAGTGTGAGTTATCTCCCCACTGTTCCAGTATGGTCCCTAGTGAGTTATCTCCCCACTGTTCCAGTATCCTCCCTAGTGAGTTATCTCCCCACTGTTCCAGTATCCTCCCTAGTGAGTTATCTCCCCACTGTTCCAGTATCCTCCCTAGTGAGTTATCTCCCCACTGTTCCAGTATCCTCCCTAGTGAGTTATCTCCCCACTGTTCCAGTATCCTCACTAGTGATTTATCTCCCCACTGTTCCAGTATCCTCCCTAGTGAGTTATCTCCCCACTGTTCCAGTATCCTCACTAGTGAGTTATCTCCCCACTGTTCCAGTATCCTCACTAGTGAGTTATCTCCCCACTGTTCCAGTATCCTCCCTAGTGAGTTATCTCCCCACTGTTCCAGTATCCTCACTAGTGAGTTATCTCCCCACTGTTCCAGTATCCTCACTAGTGAGTTATCTCCCCACTGTTCCAGTATCCTCCCTAGTGAGTTATCTCCCCACTGTTCCAGTATCCTCCCTAGTGAGTTATCTCCCCACTGTTCCAGTGTCCTCCCTAGTGAGTTATCTCCCCACTGTTCCAGTATCCTCCCTAGTGAGTTATCTCCCCACTGTTCCAGTATCCTCCCTAGTGAGTTATTTCCCCACTGTTCCAGTATCCTCCCTAGTGAGTTATCTCCCCACTGTTCCAGTATCCTCCCTAGTGAGTTATCTCCCCACTGTTCCAGTATCCTCCCTAGTGAGTTATCTCCCCACTGTTCCAGTATCCTCCCTAGTGAGTTATCTCCCCACTGTTCCAATATCCTCCCTAGTGAGTTATCTCCACACTGTTCCAGTATCCTCCCTAGTGAGTTATCTCCCCACTGTTCCAGTATCCTCCCTAGTGAGTTATTTCCCCACTGTTCCAGTATCCTCTCTAGTGAGTTATCTCCCCACTGTTCCAGTATCCTCCCTAGTGAGTTATCTCCCCACTGTTCCAGTATCCTCACTAGTGAGTTATCTCCCAACTGTTCCAGTATCCTCACTAGTGAGTTATCTCCCCACTGTTCCAGTATCCTCACTAGTGAGTTATCTCCCCACTGTTCCAGTATCCTCCCTAGTGAGTTATTTCCCCACTGTTCCAATATCCTCCCTAGTGAGTTATCTCCCCACTGTTCCAGTATCCTCCCTAGTGAGTTATCTCCCCACTGTTCCAGTATCCTCACTAGTGAGTTATCTCCCCACTGTTCCAGTATCCTCACTAGTGAGTTATCTCCCCACTGTTCCAGTATCCTCACTAGTGAGTTATCTCCCCACTGTACCAGTATCCTCCCTAGTGAGTTATCTCCCCACTGTACCAGTATCCTCCCTAGTGAGTTATCTCCCCACTGTACCAGTATCCTCCCTAGTGAGTTATCTCCCCACTGTTCCAGTATCCTCCCTAGTGAGTTATCTCCCCACTGTTCCAGTATCCTCACTAGTGAGTTATCTCCCCACTGTTCCAGTATCCTCACTAGTGAGTTATCTCCCCACTGTTCCAGTATCCTCCCTAGTGAGTTATCTCCCCACTGTTCCAGTATCCTCACTAGTGAGTTATCACCCCACTGTTCCAGTATCCTCCCTAGTGAGTTATCTCCCCACTGTTCCAGTATCCTCACTAGTGAGTTATCTCCCCACTGCTCCGGTATCCACCCTAGTGAGTTACCTCCCCACTGTTCCAGTATCCTCACTAGTGAGTTGTCACCCCACTGCTCCAGTATCCTCACTAGTGAGTTATCTCCCCACTGCTCCAGTATCCTCACTAGCGAGTTATGTCCCCACTGTTCCAGTATCCTCCCTAGTGAGTTATCTCCCCACTGTTCCAGTATCCTCACTAGTGAGTTATCTCCCCACTGCTCCGGTATCCACCCTAGTGAGTTACCTCCCCACTGTTCCAGTATCCTCACTAGTGAGTTGTCACCCCACTGCTCCAGTATCCTCACTAGCGAGTTATGTCCCCACTGTTCCAGTATCCTCACTAGTGAGTTATTACCCCACTGCTCCAGTATCCTCACTAGCGAGTTATGTCCCCACTGTTCCAGTATCCTCACTAGTGAGTTATTACCCCACTGCTCCAGTATCCTTACTAGTGAGTTATGTCCCCACTGTTCCAGTATCCTCACTAGTGAGTTATTACCCCACTGCTCCAGTATCCTCACTAGTGAGTTATCTCCCCACTGCTCCAGTATCCTCACTAGCGAGTTATGTCCCCACTGTTCCAGTATCCTCACTAGTGAGTTATTACCCCACTGCTCCAGTATCCTTACTAGTGAGTTATCTCCCCACTGCTCCAGTATCCTCACTAGTGAGTTATCTCCCCACTGCTCCAGTATCCTCACTAGCGAGTTATGTCCCCACTGTTCCAGTATCCTCACTAGTGAGTTATTACCCCACTGCTCCAGTATCCTTACTAGTGAGTTATCTCCCCACTGTTCCAGTATCCTCACTAGTGAGTTATCTCCCCACTGTTCCAGTATCCTCACTAGCGAGTTATGTCCCCACTGTTCCAGTATCCTCACTAGTGAGTTATTACCCCACTGCTCCAGTATCCTTACTAGTGAGTTATCTCCCCACTGTTCCAGTATCCTCACTAGTGAGTTATCTCCCCACTGTTCCAGTATCCTCACTAGTGAGATATCTCACCACTGCTCCAGGATCCTCACTAGTGAGTTATTACCCCACTGCTCCAGTATCCTTACTAGTGAGTTATCTCCCCACTGTTCCAGTATCCTCACTAGTGAGTTATCTCCCCACTGTTCCAGTATCCTCACTAGTGAGATATCTCACCACTGCTCCAGGATCCTCACTAGTTTGAGTTTTCACCCCCACTTCTCCAGGATCCTTACTAGTGAGATATCTCCCCACTGTTCCAGTATCCTCACTAGTGAGTTATCTCCCCACTGTTCCAGTATCCTCCCTAGTGAGTTATTTCCCCACTGTTCCAATATCCTCCCTAGTGAGTTATCTCCCCACTGTTCCAGTATCCTCCCTAGTGAGTTATCTCCCCACTGTTCCAGTATCCTCACTAGTGAGTTATCTCCCCACTGTTCCAGTATCCTCACTAGTGAGTTATCTCCCCACTGTTCCAGTATCCTCACTAGTGAGTTATCTCCCCACTGTACCAGTATCCTCCCTAGTGAGTTATCTCCCCACTGTACCAGTATCCTCCCTAGTGAGTTATCTCCCCACTGTACCAGTATCCTCCCTAGTGAGTTATCTCCCCACTGTTCCAGTATCCTCCCTAGTGAGTTATCTCCCCACTGTTCCAGTATCCTCACTAGTGAGTTATCTCCCCACTGTTCCAGTATCCTCACTAGTGAGTTATCTCCCCACTGTTCCAGTATCCTCCCTAGTGAGTTATCTCCCCACTGTTCCAGTATCCTCACTAGTGAGTTATCACCCCACTGTTCCAGTATCCTCCCTAGTGAGTTATCTCCCCACTGTTCCAGTATCCTCACTAGTGAGTTATCTCCCCACTGCTCCGGTATCCACCCTAGTGAGTTACCTCCCCACTGTTCCAGTATCCTCACTAGTGAGTTGTCACCCCACTGCTCCAGTATCCTCACTAGTGAGTTATCTCCCCACTGCTCCAGTATCCTCACTAGCGAGTTATGTCCCCACTGTTCCAGTATCCTCACTAGTGAGTTATTACCCCACTGCTCCAGTATCCTTACTAGTGAGTTATCTCCCCACTGTTCCAGTATCCTCACTAGTGAGTTATCTCCCCACTGTTCCAGTATCCTCACTAGCGAGTTATGTCCCCACTGTTCCAGTATCCTCACTAGTGAGTTATTACCCCACTGCTCCAGTATCCTTACTAGTGAGTTATCTCCCCACTGTTCCAGTATCCTCACTAGTGAGTTATCTCCCCACTGTTCCAGTATCCTCACTAGTGAGATATCTCACCACTGCTCCAGGATCCTCACTAGTTTGAGTTTTCACCCCCACTTCTCCAGGATCCTAACTAGTGAGATATCTCCCCACTGCTCCAGGATTCTCACCAGAGTTATTATCTCCCCATTGCTTCAGTATTTTCACCAGAGTAATCACTCCACTGCTCCAGAACCTTCACTATTGAGGTATCTCCAACTGATCCAGAATTCTCAATAGTGAGTTATCTCCCCATTAATCCAGGATCCTTGCCGGAGTGAGTTATCTCCCCACTGCTCCAATTTATGCTAAATTTTTAACATAACCCACACTTCACTAGACTTCGAGAAAGCCATCGAGGACATGCCCATGCACTCAGCCCCAGACTCAGACTCTCATGGAACTCGATATTCATTAAGAACTGCAAGAAATCCCTCTCACGGGCCCTAAGTATGCTATGGAGAAGGAGCTTAGACACAGGCAAGATTCCACAGTCACTAAAAATAACGGATATAGCCCCACTCCACAAAGGTGACAGCAAAGCAGTAGCTAAGAACTATAGACCAATAGCTTTAACGTACCTTATCATAAAAATCTTTGAAAGAGTTCTAAGAAGCAGGATAGCAAACCACCTTTACTCCCTAAAATTGCACAACCCTGGGCAACATGGTTTCAGAGCAGGTCGCTCCTGCCTCTCGCAACTGCTAGACCACTATGATGTGGTCTGAGATGCACTGGAAAACAAACAGAATGAAGATGTAGTATACACAGACTTTGCAAAAGCCTTTGACAGGTGCGACCATGGTGTAATAGCACACAAAATACGTGCTAAAGGGATAACCGGCAAAGTAGGCAGATGGATCTTCAACTTTCTAACCAATCGAACACAAAGAGTAATGGTAAACAGAGTTAAGTCGGATGCTGCCATAGTGAAGAGCTCTGTCCCACAAGGCACAGTACTCGCACCTATCCTGTTCCTCATTCATAAGAACATAAGGAGGAACACTGCAATAGGCCTGTTGGCCCATACTAGGCAGACATAGAGATGTAAGCCATAGCAGTGTATCATCCTTTGCAGACGATATTAGGATCTACATGAGAGTGTCATGGGTTGAGGACACGGCAAATCCCCAAGAAGATATAAACCAAGTTTTCTAATGGGCAACGGAGAACAATATGATGTTCAATGAAGACAAATTCCAACTACTCCTTTGTGGAAAACTAGATGAAATAATAACTAGGATTGAGTATACTACAAACTCTAATCACACAATAGAGCGGAAAAGTAATGTGAAGGACCTGGGTGTTGTAATGTCCGAAGACCTCACCTTCATGGATCACAACAATGCCACTATTATATCTGCTAGGAAACTGATAGGATGGATAATGAGAACATTCAAGACAAGAGATGCTAAGCCAATGATGATCCTTTTTTACAACACTTGTTCTCTCTAGGCTGGAATACTGCTGTACATTAACATCTCCATTCATGGCAGGTGAAATTGCAGATCTAGAGAATGTACAGAGAACTTTTACTGCATGTACAAGTTCCATCAAACACCTTAACTACTGGGAGCGCCTGGAAGCACTTGACTTGTACTCACTGGAGTGCAGGCGAGAGAGATGTATCATAATCTACACCTGGAAGATTCTGGAGGGACTGGTTCCTAATATGCATACAGCAATCACTCCATACGAAAGCAAAAGACTTGGCAGGCGATGCAACATATCCCCAGTGAAAAGTAGGGGCGTCACTGGTACACTAAGAGAAAACGCAATAAGCGTCCGGGGCCCAAGACTGTTCAACAGCCTCCCACCAGCAATAAGGGGCATTACCAGTAGACCTCTGGTTATCTTCAAGAGGGAGCTGGACAGATACCTAAAGTCGGTGCCGGATCAACCGGGCTGTGGTTCGTACGTTAGATTGCGTGCGGCCAGCAGTAACAGCCTGGTTAATCAGGCCCTGGTCCACCGGGAGGCCTGGTCGTGTACCGGGCCGCGGGGGCGTTGATCCCCGGAATAGCCTTCAGGTAGAGTTATTCCCCACTGCTCCAGGATCCACACCAGAGTGAGTTATCTCCCTACTGCTCCAGGATCCTCACCAGAGTTATCTCCCCACTGCTCCAGGATTCTCACCTGAGTTATTTCCCCACTGCTCCAGGATCCTCAAGAGAGTGAGTTATCTCCCCACTGCTCCAGGATCCTCACCAGAGTGAGTTGTCTCCCCACTGCTCCAGGATCCTTACCAGAGTTATCTCCCCACTGCTTCAGGATCCTCACCTGAGTTATCTCCCCACTGTTCCAGGATCCTCACCAGAGTTATCTCCCCACTGCTCCAGGATCCTCAGTCTGGTGAGGATCCTGGAGCCTGAGACTGAAAGTTACAAGGACTCTCAGACAGTCTCCAGTGTTAGCTTTGTCACAACAAGTCGATTTGGTTCATTGGTAGCGGGAAGTGAGACTTTTTATGCCCTGGCTTTGGATGAACGGTTAATCAACTTGAAAACCAATTAAGAACTCTTCCACAAGGATAGTGTTTGTGCGGGTCCGTGTGTGTGTGTGTGTGTGTGTGTGTGTGTGTGTGTGTGTGTGTGTGTGTGTGTGTGTGTGCGCTCGTGTTGGGCGTGCGCATATACATCAGGAGATTAAATCATGGAGGAGAGAAATGCAGTATAATGCGATCTTTTATTAACAACGTTTCGCCCACACCATGGGCTTTATTAAATAGAAATAGAAAGTAGAAGCTTTTATAGGGTTTGTAAGGCGGTGTTGGAAGAATGGGGTTTAAGCATTCTGAGAAAGAGGGTTTGTGTGAGACCATTTAGTATAAAGAATGAGAATTTCGATGTGAACAATCATTATAGTAGCCAGCATACCTCAGTACGTGAGCTTGGAGAAGCATACCTCAGTACGTGAGCTTGGAGAAGCATACCTCAGTACGTGAGCTTGGAGAAGCATACCTCAGTACGTGAGCTTGGAGAAGCATACCTCAGTACGTGAGCTTGGAGAAGCATACCTCAGTACGTGAGCTTGGAGAAGCATACCTCAGTACGTGAGCTTGGAGAAGCATACCTCAGTACGTGAGCTTGGAGAAGCATACCTCAGTACGTGAGCTTGGAGAAGCATACCTCAGTACGTGAGCTTGGAGAAGCATACCTCAGTACGTGAGCTTGGAGAAGCATACCTCAGTACGTGAGCTTGGAGAAGCATACCTCAGTACGTGAGCTTGGAGAAGCATACCTCAGTACGTGAGCTTGGAGAAGCATACCTCAGTACGTGAGCTTGGAGAAGCATACCTCAGTACGTGAGCTTGGAGGAGCATACCTCAGTACGTGAGCTTGGAGAAGCATACCTCAGTACGTGAGCTTGGAGAAGCATACCTCAGTACGTGAGCTTGGAGGAAGCATACCTCAGTACGTGAGCTTGGAGAAGCATACCTCAGTACGTGAGCTTGGAGAAGCATACCTCAGTACGTGAGCTTGGAGAAGCATACCTCAGTACGTGAGCTTGGAGAAGCATACCTCAGTACGTGAGCTTGGAGAAGCATACCTCAGTACGTGAGCTTGGAGAAGCATACCTCAGTACGTGAGCTTGGAGAAGCATACCTCAGTACGTGAGCTTGGAGAAGCATACCTCAGTACGTGAGCTTGGAGAAGCATACCTCAGTACGTGAGCTTGGAGAAGCATACCTCAGTACGTGAGCTTGGAGAAGCATACCTCAGTACGTGAGCTTGGAGAAGCATACCTCAGTACGTGAGCTTGGAGAAGCATACCTCAGTACGTGAGCTTGGAGAAGCGTGAGCTTGGAGAAGCATACCTCAGTACGTGAGCTTGGAGAAGCATACCTCAGTACGTGAGCTTGGAGAAGCATACCTCAGTACGTGAGCTTGGAGAAGCATACCTCAGTACGTGAGCTTGGAGAAGCATACCTCAGTACGTGAGCTTGGAGAAGCATACCTCAGTACGTGAGCTTGGAGAAGCATACCTCAGTACGTGAGCTTGGAGAAGCATACCTCAGTACGTGAGCTTGGAGAAGCATACCTCAGTACGTGAGCTTGGAGAAGCATACCTCAGTACGTGAGCTTGGAGAAGCATACCTCAGTACGTGAGCTTGGAGAAGCATACCTCAGTACGTGAGCATACCTCTTGGAGAAGCATACCTCAGTACGTGAGCTTGGAGAAGCATACCTCAGTACGTGAGCTTGGAGAAGCATACCTCAGTACGTGAGCTTGGAGAAGCATACCTCAGTACGTGAGCTTGGAGAAGCATACCTCAGTACGTGAGCTTGGAGAAGCATACCTCAGTACGTGAGCTTGGAGAAGCATACCTCAGTACGTGAGCTTGGAGAAGCATACCTCAGTACGTGAGCTTGGAGAAGCATACCTCAGTACGTGAGCTTGGAGAAGCATACCTCAGTACGTGAGCTTGGAGAAGCATACCTCAGTACGTGAGCTTGGAGAAGCATACCTCAGTACGTGAGCTTGGAGAAGCATACCTCAGTACGTGAGCTTGGAGAAGCATACCTCAGTACGTGAGCTTGGAGGAGCATACCTCAGTACGTGAGCTTGGAGAAGCATACCTCAGTACGTGAGCTTGGAGAAGCATACCTCAGTACGTGAGCTTGGAGAAGCATACCTCAGTACGTGAGCTTGGAGAAGCATACCTCAGTACGTGAGCTTGGAGAAGCATACCTCAGTACGTGAGCTTGGAGAAGCATACCTCAGTACGTGAGCTTGGAGAAGCATACCTCAGTACGTGAGCTTGGAGAAGCATACCTCAGTACGTGAGCTTGGAGAAGCATACCTCAGTACGTGAGTGAGCTCAGTACGTGAGCTTGGAAGCATACCTCAGTACGTGAGCTTGGAGAAGCATACCTCAGTACGTGAGCTTGGAGAAGCATACCTCAGTACGTGAGCTTGGAGAAGCATACCTCAGTACGTGAGCTTGGAGAAGCATACCTCAGTACGTGAGCTTGGAGAAGCATACCTCAGTACGTGAGCTTGGAGGAGCATACCTCAGTACGTGAGCTTGGAGAAGCATACCTCAGTACGTGAGCTTGGAGAAGCATACCTCAGTACGCTTGGAGAGCTTGGAGCTTGGAGAAGCATACCTCAGTACGTGAGCTTGGAGGAGCATACCTCAGTACGTGAGCTTGGAGAAGCATACCTCAGTACGTGAGCTTGGAGAAGCATACCTCAGTACGTGAGCTTGGAGAAGCATACCTCAGTACGTGAGCTTGGAGAAGCATACCTCAGTACGTGAGCTTGGAGAAGCATACCTCAGTACGTGAGCTTGGAGGAAGCATACCTCAGTACGTGAGCTTGGAGAAGCATACCTCAGTACGTGAGCTTGGAGAAGCATACCTCAGTACGTGAGCTTGGAGAAGCATACCTCAGTACGTGAGCTTGGAGAAGCATACCTCAGTACGTGAGCTTGGAGAAGCATACCTCAGTACGTGAGCTTGGAGAAGCATACCTCAGTACGTGAGCTTGGAGAAGCATACCTCAGTACGTGAGCTTGGAGAAGCATACCTCAGTACGTGAGCTTGGAGAAGCATACCTCAGTACGTGAGCTTGGAGAAGCATACCTCAGTACGTGAGCTTGGAGAAGCATACCTCAGTACGTGAGCTTGGAGAAGCATACCTCAGTACGTGAGCTTGGAGAAGCATACCTCAGTACGTGAGCTTGGAGAAGCATACCTCAGTACGTGAGCTTGGAGAAGCATACCTCAGTACGTGAGCTTGGAGAAGCATACCTCAGTACGTGAGCTTGGAGAAGCATACCTCAGTACGTGAGCTTGGAGAAGCATACCTCAGTACGTGAGCTTGGAGAAGCATACCTCAGTACGTGAGCTTGGAGAAGCATACCTCAGTACGTGAGCTTGGAGAAGCATACCTCAGTACGTGAGCTTGGAGAAGCATACCTCAGTACGTGAGCTTGGAGAAGCATACCTCAGTACGTGAGCTTGGAGAAGCATACCTCAGTACGTGAGCTTGGAGAAGCATACCTCAGTACGTGAGCTTGGAGAAGCATACCTCAGTACGTGAGCTTGGAGAAGCATACCTCAGTACGTGAGCTTGGAGAAGCATACCTCAGTACGTGAGCTTGGAGAAGCATACCTCAGTACGTGAGCTTGGAGAAGCATACCTCAGTACGTGAGCTTGGAGAAGCATACCTCAGTACGTGAGCTTGGAGAAGCATACCTCAGTACGTGAGCTTGGAGAAGCATACCTCAGTACGTGAGCTTGGAGAAGCATACCTCAGTACGTGAGCTTGGAGAAGCATACCTCAGTACGTGAGCTTGGAGAAGCATACCTCAGTACGTGAGCTTGGAGAAGCATACCTCAGTACGTGAGCTTGGAGAAGCATACCTCAGTACGTGAGCTTGGAGAAGCATACCTCAGTACGTGAGCTTGGAGAAGCATACCTCAGTACGTGAGCTTGGAGAAGCATACCTCAGTACGTGAGCTTGGAGAAGCATACCTCAGTACGTGAGCTTGGAGAAGCATACCTCAGTACGTGAGCTTGGAGAAGCATACCTCAGTACGTGAGCTTGGAGAAGCATACCTCAGTACGTGAGCTTGGAGAAGCATACCTCAGTACGTGAGCTTGGAGGAGCATACCTCAGTACGTGAGCTTGGAGGAGCATACCTCAGTACGTGAGCTTGGAGAAGCATACCTCAGTACGTGAGCTTGGAGAAGCATACCTCAGTACGTGAACTTGGAGGAGCATACCTCAGTACGTGAGCTTGGAGAAGCATACCTCAGTACGTGAGCTTGGAGGAGCATACCTCAGTACGTGAGCTTGGAGGAGCATACCTCAGTACGTGAGCATACCTCAGTGGAGAAGCATACCTCAGTACGTGAGCTTGGAGAAGCATACCTCAGTACGTGAGCTAGGAGAAGCATACCTCAGTACGTGAGCTTGGAGAAGCATACCTCAGTACGTGAGCTTGGAGAAGCCTACCTCAGTACGTGAGCTTGGAGAAGCATACCTCAGTACGTGAGCTTGGAGAAGCATACCTCAGTACGTGAGCTTGGAGAAGCATACCTCAGTACGTGAGCTTGGAGAAGCATACCTCAGTACGTGAGCTTGGAGAAGCATACCTCAGTACGTGAGCTTGGAGAAGCATACCTCAGTACGTGAGCTTGGAGGAGCATACCTCAGTACGTGAGCGTGGAGAGCATACCTCAGTACGTGAGCTTGGAGGAGCATACCTCAGTACGTGAGCTTGGAGAAGCATACCTCAGTACGTGAGCTTGGAGAAGCATACCTCAGTACGTGAGCTTGGAGAAGCATACCTCAGTACGTGAGCTTGGAGAAGCATACCTCAGTACGTGAGCTTGGAGAAGCATACCTCAGTACGTGAGCTTGGAGAAGCATACCTCAGTACGTGAGCTTGGAGAAGCATACCTCAGTACGTGAGCTTGGAGAAGCATACCTCAGTACGTGAGCTTGGAGAAGCATACCTCAGTACGTGAGCTTGGAGAAGCATACCTCAGTACGTGAGCTTGGAGAAGCATACCTCAGTACGTGAGCTTGGAGAAGCATACCTCAGTACGTGAGCTTGGGGAGGAAGGGAACATTGGTCCATCATGATTGTTGTAGCTGCACTGCTTGTACCTGTAGATTTTTTCTTAATGCTTAGTCAAGTGACTGATCAACCAAGTTGTCATGACTGTATGAACCTGCAGGGTCGCCTGTACCAACAGTCTTGTGTACCTGGTGAGTAACAGGAAAGCCAAGCCTCGGGTCAGGCAGAGAGGGTAAAACACTCGAAACACATCACAGATGTTTCTTTAGGGACTACATACCTGGAGTCTACCTGGAGGTTGTTCCGGGGATCAGCGCCCCCGCGGCCCGATCCTCGACTAGGCCTCCCGGTGGATCAGGACCTGATGAACTAGGCTGTTGCTGCTGGCCGCTTGCAAGCCAACGCACGAACCATAGCCCGGCTGGTCAGGTACTGATTTGAGGTATCTGTCCAGTTCCCTCCTGAAGAGAGCCAGGCGTCTATTGGGAGTCCCTCTTATGATGGTAGGCCGTTGAACAGTCTTGGGCCCCGGACACTTGTGTTTTCTCTTAGTTACTTAGGGCACCCCTACTTTTCATTGGAGTATGTTGCACCGTCTACTGAATCTTTTGCTTTCATGGAGGTGATTTCTGAGTGCAGATTTGGGACTACTTCCTCTTGGATTTTCTAGGTATTAATTGAGATGTATCTTTCTCGCCTGTTTTCCAGGGAGTACAAGTCAAGGTATTTCAAAGGTTCCCAGTAATTAAGGGGCTTGACTGAAATAATACATGCAGAAAAGTTTCTCTGTACATTCTGTAAATTTGCAATTTCACCTGCCTGGGCTGCAGTATTCTAACCTAGAGAGACCAAGTAACTTAAAGAGGAACATTGGTATTGGCATGGCACCCCTTGTTTTGAAAGTTCCCATTATCCATCGTATCATTTTCCTAGCAGATGTGATAATGACACTTCTGTGATCCTTGAGGGTTAAATCCTCTGACATTATCACTCCCAAGTCCTTCTTCACATTAATTTTTCGTCCTGTAGTGTGGTTAGACTTTGTTTTATACTCCGTTCTGGGGTATTAGAACATTTTTACTGGCAAGTATAAGGCTCCCTGTTTGAAAAGAATAAATTATAGTAAATAAAAATGTATTGCAAGATAAAGACAGAGGAAAGAGAAAAATTTGAAGCCATGGAAAAAATGCTGACCACATGTGACGGTTATCTTGTTGCAGTTATCACAGTGGGAGTTCCTTGTCATAAACTAGATCGTTTGGGCAATATAAACCAGTTGATGTATTAGATTGTTGGGTCGTTGCTTCCTCGAAGTGCTTGATTTGTTTGTTAGATTTTAATCCTATCGATGCACAATTGTTGTTAACTTGCACCTCAGTAATCCACTAAGTAATTTCACAAATAGGGACTAAAGCAAAGGTTAACTCCATGCACTGTTAAACATACACCTTTCAGTGTTTGTGTTCTGAGACAAGTACACGTCTAGGTGTAAATACACTGAGAAACATACACAAATATTGGTATCACCTTATTACACAGAAGAGTCGTGCAACACCACACTACTGGCTGCCGTTGCTCTCCTGTTTATGTTCATAACAATTTATTGCTGACATAAACAACAATGTTACCAAGAGGATGTGGCAGCCAGGATGTGCTGCTACGTGAAGTCCTGTTGTTGATGTGTTTTATTTATGCACCTTAACAGCACAACAGCAGCTGCTGCTGTTATGCACAAACATCAACAGCAGCAGCTGCTGCTGTTGATGTTGGCAGTGCTGTGAGGGGGAAGGGAGATGAAACTGCTGGGGTGAGAACACAGGTTTTTTTTTTTTATTATTATCACTCTGGCCGATTCCCACCAAGGCAGGGTGGCCCAAAAAAGAAAAACTTTCACCATCATTCACTCCATCACTGTCTTGCCAGAAGGGTGCTTTACACTACAGTTTTTAAACTGCAACATTAACACCCCTCCTTCAGAGTGCAGGCACTGTACTTCCCATCTCCAGGACTCAAGTACGGCCTGCCGGTTTCCCTGAACCCCTTCATAAATGTTACTTTGCTCACACTCCAACAGCACGTCAAGTATTAAAAACCATTCGTCTCCATTCACTCCTATCAAACACGCTCACGCACGCCTGCTGGAAGTCCAAGCCCCTCGCACACAAAACCTCCTTTACCCCCTCCCTCCAACCTTTCCTAGGCCGACCCCTACCCTGCCTTCCTTCCACTACAGACTGATACACTCTTGAAATTCTGTTTCGCTCCATTCTCTCTACATGTCCAAACCACCTCAACAACCCTTCCTCAGCCCTCTGGACAACAGTTTTGGTAATCCCGCACCTCCTAACTTCCAAACTACGAATTCTCTGCATTATATTCACACCACACATTGCCCTCAGACAAGACATCTCCACTGCCTCCAGCCTTCTCCTCGCTGCAACATTCATCACCCATGCTTCACACCCATACTCTCATACATTCCCCTTTTTGCCTCCAAGGACAAAGTTCTTTGTCTCCACAGACTCCTAAGTGCACCACTCACCACTTTCCCCTCATCAATTCTATGATTCACCTCATCCTTCATAGACCCATCCGCTGACACGTCCACTCCCAAATATCTGAATACATTCACCTCCTCCATACTCTCTCCCTCCAATCTGATATCCAATCTTTCATCACCTAATATTTTTGTTATCCTCATAACCTTACTCTTTCCTTTATTCACTTTTAATTTTCTTCTTTTGCACACCCTACTAAATACATCCACCAATCCCTGCAACTTCTCTTCAGAATCTCCCAAGAGCACAGTGTCATCAGTAAAGAGCAACTGTGACAACTTCCACTTTGTGTGATTCTTTATCGTTTAACTCCACGCCTCTTGTCAAGACCCTCGCATTTACTTCTCTTACAACCCCATCTATAAATATATTAAATAACCACGGTGACATCACACATCCTTGTATAAGGCCTACCTTTACAGGGAAATAATTTCCCTCTTTCCTATGTACTCTAACTTGAGCCTCACTATCCTCGTAAAAACTCTTCACTGCTTTCAGTAACCTACCTCCTACCATACACCTGCAACATCTGCCACATTGCCCCCCTATCCACCCTGTCATACGCCTTTTCCAAATCCATAAATGCCACAAAGACCTCTTTAGCCTTATCTAAATACTGTTCACTTATATGTTTCACTGTAAACACCTGGTCCACACACCCCCTACCTTTCCTAAAGCCTCCTTGTTCATCTGCTATCCTATTCTCAGTCTTACCTTTAATTCTTTCACAGGGGTATTGAAGGAATAAGATCACAGTAAACAGGTGATATTACAATATGCAGAACAACCACAGTGAAAAAAATAGTGAAATTCCAAGCGTTTTCATGACTTCTCACATTATCAAGTTCCTTGATAATGTGAGAAGTTACGAAAACACTTTGAATTTCACTATTTTTTCACAGTGGGTGTTCTGCATGCAGGGGTATTGAAGTTTTGGGAACGTATGCAAGAAAGTTACGTAATAATTTAACCAAGATAATTCTAAAGGGATTGATCCCTAATCTGCACACCGAAATCACACGCACTGTGAAAACAAGGAGCTTGGCAGGCAATGCAAAATATCCCCAATGGAAAGTAGAGATACAGTGAGTGCACCAAGTAAACCAAAACTTTTTTAACACCTTCATTTCGTTCAAACAGACCCCTGGTTGTCTTGAATATAAACCATGATAAGCTCCTCAAATCAGTTTCTGGTCAGTCGGGTAATTACCGAGTTAACACTGAGTATTTACCGACTAGCACAAATCTACTTATCCTTCAAGCAGTGGTGTAATCTCCCGACGTGGCTGTGTGTGGTTATACTATGTGTTAATTTAGATTAACTGTGTTAAATGACACTTGTCGTGTGGATTGTTTCAGTTTGCACTTAGTTACTTGGAGGTGGTGAGTCATTCTTGCTGTAAATATTGTACTCTTACATCCACTGACTGCTGCTTAGCGAGTCTCCTCGGGTGATTACGGGGCAAGGGAAGCATCACATAAAACTAATTCCAGGTGGGGCGCAAGTGCTTCGGTGTTCCTTTTGGGGCATCATCCAGAGTCATTTACTCCGGCTGAGCACTGGTATATTATGGAGTGAAGCATCACAGCTTCATCCCAGTATGCTGAAGATATACAGGTGCTGGAGCTAGGTAAGACATGGGGGGAGCGTTGTATTGAGCACTGGATGTATTTATTCTGGTGGGTGATGGGCGAGTGATGGCTGGGTGATGCTTTGATGGGTCACAGACTCCAGAGTGAACCCAGAGTCACCACCACTCATCTGAGTGCCGGGTGACACAGATACCTCTGATAGGTAACAGATATACAAGTTACTGGTGACTGACAACCACTGGCAGAGTAACACCACACACCGGGTGTCTGTAAGCATACTTTCAACATGTAAATTGTAACCCAATTCTCAGAAGACCCAAAAGAACATGGTCTTCCATATAATTAAATAGCACCCTCCAGGAACCACATTAAACTATTAACTTTACAATATAAGATCAAGTTTTAAATTATTACTAACTTATTTTAGGTCTTTACGAAAGAGAGAGAGGGAGAGAGAGAGTAAACAAACCCACTTTTTTTATTATTTACTTTTTATCAGGATTGTAGCCACTCTCTTCTCTGTCATCTGATTGACATGTGAGCCTCGTTCACTGTACCTCGACTATTTCCCAGAAACTTTCTTACTTATCCCAAATGAAATAATTACATCGACTTAAAAAATTATCACTCGCTATAGCAACATTTTAACTGCAACTTTAAAACTTACGTCAGTCAATTAGCTTATGACATTTAATGACTATTTAATTACCTAACTTAGTACCATCACTTTAAATTATGCCCCTGGGTTTAGGTCACTTAAGAATCACTTCTCCTGATCCAAGTCCTCCACCATCTCCTATACACAACTTTACACCACTTAAATTCCACTTAATCAGCACTTTATAATTTAGAGAAATTTTTACTAGTGCAGATGATGTACAAATATATAAAATAAGACAATTATGTTACATTAACAAAAAAAATATGAGAATACAAACAAGATGATAAAATACCACTGGGAGGGAATAATGTAACATTAGATGAGGGTTATTACAATAATGTCTTACACAACAGTGAGAAATAACTTATGACTGACAGAATATAATTTATAATTAAATATAAACCACTACTGGTAGACCACTATGGAAGTCCCTGTAATAGTCTGAGGACCAGAGCCTTGCCATTTTCTCCTCACTCCATGGAGGACAATCCTGTATGTGTGTGTAACCTGTTCCAGCCCTCTTCCGCCATAATGAAGGAAGAAGAAACTTTTGCATACCCTTCCCTTTACATTCCATATCCTTTCTTTCAAAGAACTCGTTAAAACCAGTGACACAGTAACCAGAATGATGACCCTGTGGATTTTGAGAACTTTCAAAATATGGGAAATATTGCCAATGGTGATATTTTTCAAATCGCCTCTCTCCATTTGGAATATTATTCAGTGTTGATGACCCTGTTTAGGACAGGAGAGATATCAGAGCTGGAACAGATAGAGAAATCGTTTACATCCCACAGAGATCATTGAAGCAGGTAAAGTCCTAAGTATGTACTCACTGGAGCGATGAGAGAGATACATGATAATATATACCTGGAAAGTACTTAAGATCCTTGTCTCACTGCCATAACATACTGGATTGAGAGATATGGGAGGAAGTGCAATATAAACCCAGTGAGAAGCAGGGGTTCAGTGAGCACAATAAGGGAACACTGTATCAACATCCATGGCCCAGACTATTCAACATCTTACCAGGAGATATCAGAAACACTGCTGTAACAAGTGTAGAAGTCTTCAAGAGGAAACTGGACAAGTATCTTCACCAGGTGCCAGATCATCCTGGCTGTAATGGATATGTGGGTCGGTGGGCCACCAGCAGCAACGCCTTGGTTGACCAGGCAAGCACTAGACGAGCCTGGCCCACAGCCGGGCTATGGAAGAAGAAAAACTTTCGAAACTCGCCAAAGGAATAAGTGGAGAAGTAGAGTTGGAGCAGCATCACCGGGAAATTGGAGGGTCTGGATGGATGAGAAATGTGTTTGGGGAAGAGGAAGAGTAGGAGTGTGTAGGAGAGTGTAAGTGTGGGAGGTGATGATGGGTGATGAGCAGGTCTTGTTAGGATGGGGTGTGGGTCACGTGGCTCTGCTGCTGCTGCCCAATTACTCTCATCTATGGCTGTCACTCATATAATTGCTCACAACACCTACTCTGTACACGCTCACTACTCTCGTGTGTGTGTGTGTGTGTGTGTGTGTGTGTGTGTGTGTGTGTATCATTGTCATGTCTGTCGCAGTTGCTTGTGCCACCCAGAGTCGCGATCCAGCTTCTGGTTCTACCTCTTAGTCTTAAGTTATTAAGTGTTGTAAGTGGCATGCCTCTTGTGTTCTGGTATTTAATTTTCAGTTAATTTGAAATTTGATACCTTAGCTCTAACTACAGAATATTGCTGACGTGTGTGTGTGCTTACACTCTCGTGTGGGGTTCGAATGCTGGAATTGGGTAAAAACACACACATCGGACAGCTGGTAACTTATAATTATGAGTACTAAAGGAGGAGCGCCAAGCCTGACCTGTCTTCTAACGTCTTGACTTGAACTGCTATACCCATGCCCGTAGGGCAAGTGGCATTCAGACATCATACTATGGTCAGCAGAATGACTCGGTAACAGTCAGTGATCATGTAGGGAGACGTGAATCAGTAACGGTTGGTATGAGTCACTACTGACACTACTGGTAACTGATACTACTGATAGCTCAGCGACACTAATGTATGGTGTCCCGACATACAGCTAATACAAACTAGAGGCGACAGGCGTACAGCTCTGGGCTGATTCTATACAATGTCATAGTACACAACAGTTGAACATTATAACTATACATAAGGATATTATTGGGCTGGAAGCTAATGTAATGGAACTTATTGTAATGCATTACAAGGTATGATATATCACAATTCATAGAATTAATAGACTCAAAGGTGGAATTATACAAGTGATAAAAAAAATTGATCGATTGATCTGTATTCATGTGATCTATGGATTCTGAGGAAAGATATGTACAAAGAAGGAAGTGTTTAACAGAAAAGGCAGACTTGATGTACTCAAATCTAGACTGTTAAATCTCAGAATTCGGAGAGAACGTGAACACAAAAAAAGAATTTCTTGAATATTAATAAGTTGATATTGTAGCAGAGAGTAGGAATACATTTTAAACTATATTATTCATCTATACAGATTATTTACATATAACCCCAACTCTGCTAGGTTAAGATTGACATATGCAGAATGGTTATCATCTCTGGGAGGATCAAACTCTGTTGCAGTAGCTAACTCATTCCGTGGTCGAGGAAGATCTAAATTGGTATTTACAAACGATACTTGAGGATTTCTCAATACTTGTCATGTATGTAGGGAATAACGATATTCAGGTTGATTGAGTATTAGAGGTAGAGGGTACAGAGTCAAGAGGATTGTCAGAGTTTGTCACATTAGTCTGGGTAGGAACATCATCGTCATCGCATACTAACTTCATATGATCTAAATGCAAACCTTTATACTGACCAGTACTAATTTCTCTAACTTTATACTTATTTCCATTGATATGTCCAACCATTCGATAAGGACCAACAAACTTTTGGTCGAGCTTAAGCATTGCAGATGTTTTGTTAGTCAGCGCAACTCTCGAACCTACTTTAATTTTGGACGGCTTTGCTCGAGTATTAGTTACTCTTGTAAATTCTGCTGTTGATTTATGAAGTGTTTCACGGATTCTTCAAAAAACATTTTGAGCTAAGCTGGTACGAGTTGCTATGAAATCATCAGGGTTGTACTTTGGTTTTGGGTTAGAATATAACAACTCATAAGGCAAACGTTTATCTACACCGTACAACGCATAATGTGGAGTGTCACCTATTGAAGCATTGTAAGCAGAATTTATTGCACATTGAACATCAGATATAACTTATCCCAAGCTTCACTATTGGGATTGATAGTGGTTCTCAAGACATCAAGTACTTTCTTATTAGTTCTTTTCACTAACCCATTACTGGCAGGGTGGTGGGGAACAATGGTTGATTTAGAGATCTTGTACAAAGTGCACACATTTTCAAGAATCTCATTACAGAATTCACCTCCATTATCTGTTACTGGGGACTTAGGAGTCCTTTCTTACTGGAGGAATGGATAGGCTCGGTGGAGTGGATGGGCTCTCCCACATACTGACTTAATTGGCTGGCTTAATTGCAAAACCCAGATCAACTCCTTGAACATTAAAGCAGTTAGCACATGAGCTTAGCCAGGAAGCTTAAGAGATGGCTGTACAAACTGGCATTGCAGGCTGGTGCCGCCAGGTGGAGGTGGGGTGAGTGAAGAGACGGCGGGCTGGCTGGCTTGGGGAACACGCGCAGCACTCACAATGACCTGGCTTGATGTACTTATATCTGCAGAAATACCCGTAAATCCAGATCCACAATTCTGCTACCAATTTGTCGTGTGGGGTTCGAATGCTGGAATTGGGTAAAAACACACACATCGGACGGCTGGTAACTTATAATTACGAGTACTAAAGGAGGAGTGCCAAGCCTGACCTGTCTTCTCTCTGACGTCTCGACTTGAACTGCCGTACCCATGCACGGAGGGCAAGCGGCATTCAAACATCATGCTATAGCCAGCAGAATGACTCAGTAATGGTCAGTGATGACGTTGGAGAGACGGTGAATCAGTAACGGTTGGTATGAGTCACATACTACTGACACTACTGGTAATTGATACTACTGATAACACAGGGTCGATGGTCCAGTCTCCGGTACTCCTTACACAGTAAATAACGCAATAAGATCACAGTAAACAAGTGATGTCACAATATGCAGAACAACAACTGTGAAAAAATAGCGAAATTCCAAGCGATTTTGTGACTTGACACATTATCAAGGAACTATAAAAATAAAAATTTAACAGGAAGGCACATAAGGATGAGAGACTACGCCTTGCTGCCACCCCCAACATCAAGATAGAGTTAAACTGTCGGTATTCTCATCAGTGTTTTTGAGAGATTTACGTATTTGTAGTCCAGGGTTCATGTATGAAGAAATCTCCAAAATTTATGAAATAGCTATTGATCTAAAATACGCAAGAAACTGGATAAGCCTTTTAAAATAGCTAGAAATGCTTTTTACAATTCAAAAAGGGACAGCCAACCTTGTTTAATTAAAAGTATGTTGGTTCTCCCTTAACATGAAAACTTGATTGATATGCCTTCTCTACTTAAGAATTTTAATATCAAAGTTGTATTTAAAAATCTTGACACAGTTAAAAACTTTTGATAAAAAAATCCCCCAAAATGATGACGGGTGTGTCTGTAAGATTCCTTAGTATAAACCTTGGTAATAAATACCGACAAGTTGGTTTACAAAAACATATAAGCAAACACTAGGACATATTTATTAGGAAACGTTTCGGTCCTGGGACCTTGATCACTTCTAACATACAGAGGTAGAAAGACAGTATAGTTGGAGAGTGAGGTGTGAGTGATGCATGGTGACCTGAAGAATGCCATATGGGGGTGAGGACGGGTAGACGATGGCACTGAGCAGGCTGCCCATTGCCATCCCAAAGCTTTGTTTATAACAGTTTTCCTGATACTTGAAGTTGAAATTAACACCGAGATCCATACTAGACTGATGAAATCTAGAAGAGGTAAAGACAGGTTATGGTTTTCAATGAGCCTCTATCTCAGAATGTTTATTGCAGCATAAGTAGGAACGTTGGTAAATAGGGCTGTGAATGTTAAAAACAAAAGCATGGCTTCCTTCGGTCTCACAGTCCTCTTTACCAGCGTTCCTACTGATGCTGCAATAAACATTCTGAGACAGAGGCTCTCTGAAAACCACGACCTGCCTTTACCTCTTCTAGATTTCATCAGTCTAGTGTGGATCTCTGTGTTAATTTCAACTTCTTCAAGTATCAGGACAATGCCAATGGGCAGCCCGCTCAGTGCTGTCCTTGCCAATCTCTTCATGGAAAACCCAGAGACAGAGAAATTCAGCACCTTCATTTCCAACACCGTTACCTGGCTAAGATACGTTGATGATATACTGGTTTTCTGTCCGAGAAGTCTCAGTATACAGGCCCTCCTCAACAAGATCACTGCAGCCGAACCGTCAATAAAGTTTACACTTGAACTCGAGAAAGATGGCAAACTTTCTTTCCTCGACGTCCTCCTGTGCAGATCTCTCGACAGTGACAAACTTCTCTTCAGAGTGTTTAGAAAACCTACCAACAAGGACGATCTTATATACTTCTATTCACACCAAGACATCCGCACTAAAAGATGAGTCCTCACTGGCTTCTTCTTGAGAGCTCCTCGCATCTCCAGTCCTTGTTTTCTTAAGGAATGTATTTACATAACACAAGCCTTTACACGTCTTCAGTTTCCATCCTCATCCGAGATTGCAGACTCAAGGTACACACTATCCTCAACACTGCCCTCTAAGCAGTTTATAGTGCTCCCCTGTGGTGATGTTGCCACTAATACTCGCCGGGCACTTGCTAAGAGTAACATAAATGTTTCCACCATAAACACATCATCTATCAAAGACCTCACTACGAAACGCAGCCCCACACCTCTAACTTCCACAGCAGGCGTCTACACCATCCCCTGTGGATTCTGTCCCAAGAAATATGTAGGAGAAACAGGCAGAGATCTTGTGGTCTGCCTGAACAAGCATCAAAATGCCAGTAACAGAGACGACTTAAGGTACAGTACGCCTGTGTCCACCACAGAGACTCCACGGGGCATGTGATGAACTGGGATGAGGCACAACTCGTTCTCACCGAACAAAACGTTAGGCGCCGACGGTGTCTAGAAGCCTCGCTAATCGCTGTCACCGACGTAATAGAACGTAACACTGGAAACCACAAAATTTCTAAAACATTAGCATCCATGATACTCAACCAGGCAAAGCAGAACCTACCCAGCAACACAGGAGTCACATGATCTCATCGTCTGCTCGTCCTCATCCCAATATAATATTCTTAAGGTCCCCATGCGTCACTCACACCTCACTCTCCGCCTATATACTATACTGTCTTTCAACCTCTGTATGTTAGAAGTGATCAAGGCCCCAGGATCGAAACGTTTTCTAATAAATATTTCCTAGTGTTTGCTTACGTGTTTTTCTAAACCATAAAATTCCTTGTCAAATATGTGATAAAGTTTATTACAGTGAAACTGGTAAAAGTCTTGAACTTAGGTTAAAACAGCTTAAATATATCATTAGAAGTGGACAAGATTCTAATGCTCTGTTTATTATTGTGAGAGATTTTAACCATCCATTTGATATTAAAAGGCTGAGAAAATTATATCGAGCAAGCCCATGGTCGACAGGAATATAATAGAATCATGTTTCATAAAAAGTAGTTTTGAAAATAATATGAATATTTATTTTGGTTTATATAAATCGTATTCATTTATTAATAAAATTTGGGAAGAATTTAAGGTACATTAGACAAATTTTTGGGTAGAATATAACCTGTGTTTCACGGATAACTGATTACCTACTTACATCATCATAAAAAGTCAGGTGGTGTTGTGGGGGGGAGCGAGGTGTAGTCTCGTCCTTACATGCCTTCCTATTAACCTTTTATTTTTTATAGTTCCTCGATAATGTGAGAAGTCACGAAAGCGCTTGGAATTTCGCTATTTTTTTCACAGTGGTGGTTCTGCACGGTAAATAATATTTAAACCTATGTGTACTCACGTAAGTGGTTGTGCCCTTCATTTAATGAGTTGGTTGCCTCTTGGTGAACAGCACTGCTTTTGTGTTACTGTGTCTGCTGGTTACCTCCTCGTACACAACATTGTTCTTGTGTTACTGTGTCTGCTGGTTACCTCCTCGTACACAACATTGTTCTTGTGTTACTGTGTCTGCTGGTTACCTCCTCGTACACAACATTGTTCTTGTGTTACTGTGTCTGCTGGTTACCTCCTCGTACACAACATTGTTCTTGTGTTACTGTGTCTGCTGGTTACCTCTTAAGGAACACTTGTTTTAGTGTTTGTTGGTCACCTATTAACACTGTTGTGGTGTCACCACCCACTGCTCTCAGGCATGTTGTGATGTCACCCCCCATTGCTCTCAGCCATGTTGTGGTGTCACCCCCCATTGCTCTCAGCCATGTTGTGGTGTCACCACCCACTGCTCTCAGCCATGTTGTGGTGTCACCACCCACTGCTCTCAGCCATGTTGTGGTGTCAACCCCCATTGCTCTCAGCCATGTTGTGGTGTCACCCCCCATTGCTCTCAGCCATGTTGTGGTGTCACCACCCACTGCTCTCAGCCATGTTGTGGTGTCAACCCCCACTGCTCTCAGCCATGTTGTGGTGTCACCCCCCATTGCTCTCAGCCATGTTGTGGTGTCACCACCCACTGCTCTCAGCCATGTTGTGGTGTCAACCCCCACTGCTCTCAGCCATGTTGTGGTGTCAACCCCCACTGCTCTCAGCCATGTTGTGGTGTCACCCCCCATTGCTCTCAGCCATGTTGTGGTGTCACCACCCACTGCTCTCAGCCATGTTGTGGTGTCAACCCCCACTGCTCTCAGCCATGTTGTGGTGTCAACCCCCACTGCTCTCAGCCATGTTGTGGTGTCAACCCCCACTGCTCTCAGCCATGTTGTGATGTCAACCCCCACTGCTCTCAGCCATGTTGTGGTGTCAACCCCCACTGCTCTCAGCCATGTTGTGGTGTCAACCCCCACTGCTCTCAGCCATGTGGTGTCACCACCCACTGCTCTCAGCCATGTTGTGGTGTCACCACCCACTGCTCTCAGCCATGTTATGGTGCCACCACCCACTGCTCTCAGCCATGTTGTGGTGTCACCACCCACTGCTCTCAGCCATGTTGTGGTGTCACCCCCCACTGCTCTCAGCCATGTTGTGGTGTCACCCCCCACTGCTCTCAGCCATGTTGTGGTGTCACCCCCTACTGCTCTCATCTTTGTGGTGTCACCACCCACTGCTCTCATCCATGTGGTGTCACCACCCACTGCTCTCAGCCATGTTGTGTCACCACCCACTGCTCTCAGCCATGTTGTGTCACCACCCACTGCTCTCAGCCATGTTGTGTCACCACCCACTGCTCTCAGCCATGTTGTGTCACCACCCACTACTCTCAGCCATGTTGTGTCACCACCCACTGCTCTCAGCCATGTTGTGTCACCACCCACTACTCTCAGCCATGTTGTGTCACCACCCACTGCTCTCAGTCATGTTGTGTCACCACCCACTGCTCTCAGCCATGTTGTGTCACCACCCACTGCTCTCAGCCATGTTGTGTCACCACCCACTGCTCTCAGCCATGTTGTGTCACCACCCACTGCTCTCAGCCATGTTGTGTCACCACCCACTGCTCTCAGCCATGTTGTGTCACCACCCACTGCTCTCAGCCATGTTGTGTCACCACCCACTGCTCTCAGCCATGTTGTGTCACCACCCACTGCTCTCAGCCATGTTGTGTCACCACCCACTGCTCTCAGCCATGTTGTCATGGTTACGCTTGAATCCATGTCATTCCAGTTTATTATTATATGATGGTATTTAAAACCCACGCGTGGTGGAATAAGTCGCTGAAACAATATTTCTGTGGCTTTACAAATAGGTTAGGTACGAAGTAGGGAATGTTGCCCACCTGTGTTCTACCTGTTGTCGATTTCGAGGATCGTGGATGGATTATCTCAGTCCCAGATCAAACCTCATGCTCGACTGTCAGTCAGTCAGTTATTTGGTACTAAGAGTCATCAACAGCATAGCCCGGTTGTTCAGGCGGTGGGTACAAGTCCTGCCTGGTATGTATAAGCCAGTTTACATACTGGTCTGTGGTGTACATCTCATACTGCGTATTGAAATCTGACCAGGTTGGAGTATTCTCAACTTAATCACAATTTCAAAAGGAAACTTAAGATGACGTTTCGGGTTTTTCCTGCACCGAAACGTCTAAACCTTTCTCACCATATTGTGGGTTGGTTGTGAATTGTTAGAGGCACGGTATTGTGATTCACTGCTGGTGTTAACATGTACCACGTTGGTGTTGTGATGACGTGTGAGATAACGCAGGAGTCCCACGTGATGTGATGACGTGTGAGATAACGCAGGAGTCCCATGTGGTGTTGTGATGACGTGAGATAACACAGGAGTCCCATGTGGTGTTGTGATGACGTGTGAGATAACGCAGGAGTCCCATGTGGTGTGATGACGTGTGAGATAACGCAGGAGTCCCATGTGGTGTTGTGATGACGTGAGATAACACAGGAGTCCCATGTGGTGTTGTGATGACGTGTGAGATAACGCAGGAGTCCCATGTGGTGTGATGACGTGTGAGATAACGCAGGAGTCCCATGTGATATTGTGATGACGTGTGAGATAACGCAGGAGTCCCATGTGGTGTTGTGATGACGTGTGAGATAACACAGGAGTCCCATGTGGTGTGATGACGTGTGAGATAACGCAGGAGTCCCATGTGTTGTGATGACGTGTGAGATAACGCAGGAGTCCCATGTGGTGTGATGACGTGTGAGATAACGCAGGAGTCCCATGTGTTGTGATGACGTGTGAGATAACGCAGGAGTCCCATGTGTTGTGATGACGTGTGAGATAACGCAGGAGTCCCATGTGGTGTGATGACGTGTGAGATAACGCAGGAGTCCCATGTGGTGTTGTGATGACGTGTGAGATAACGCAGGAGTCCCATGTGGTGTGATGACGTGTGAGATAACGCAGGAGTCCCATAAGATAAGATAAGATAAGATTTCGTTCGGATTTTTAACCCCGGAGGGTTAGCCACCCAGGATAACCCAAGAAAGTCAGTGCGTCATCGAGGACTGTCTAACTTATTTCCATTGGGGTCCTTAATCTTGTCCCCCAGGATGCGACCCACACCAGTCGACTAACACCCGGGTACCTATTTGCTGCTAGGTGAACAGGACAATAGGTGTAAGGAAACGTGTCGGAATTTCCACCCGCCGGGAATCGAACCCGGGCCCTCCGTGTGTGAAGCGGGAGCTTTAGCCACCAGACCACCGGGCCACATGTGGTGTGATGACGTGTGAGATAACGCAGGAGTCCCATGTGGTGCTGTGATGACGTGTGAGATAACGCAGGAGTCCCATGTGGTGTGATGACGTGTGAGATAACGCAGGAGTCCCATGTGGTGTGATGACATGTGAGATAACGCAGGAGTCCTTTGTGGTCTACCTGGAGGATATTCTGGAAATCAACGCCCCCTCGGCCCAGCTCACGACCAGTCCTCCCAGTAGATCGGGGCCTGATCAACCAGACTGTTACTACTGGCCGCACGTAGTCCAACGTACGAACCACAGCCCGGCTGATTCGGCAACGACTTTAAGTATTTGCCCAGCTCCCTCTTGAAGGCAGCCAGGGGTCTATTGGTGATTCCCCTTATGCATACTGAGAGGCTGTTGAACAGTCTTGGGCCTCGGACACTTATTGTGTATTCCCTTAGTGTACCAATGGCGCCTCTACTTTTCATTGGGAGTATTTTGCACCGCCTACCAAGTCTTTTACTTTCATAGGGAGTGATTTGTGTGTGCAGATTCGGGACCATTCCTTCTAGGATTTTCCAAGTGTAGATTATGATATACCTGTTTCGTCTGCGTTCCAGCGAGTCGAGTGCTTCCAGGCGTTCCCAGTAGTTGAGGTCTTTGATGGAACTTACATGTGCAGTAAAAGTTCTTTGTGCATTCTCTAGATCTGAAATTTCACCTGCTTTGAACGGAGATGTTAATGTACAGCAGTATTCCAGTGTACAGAGAACAAGTGAAATGGATCATCATTGGCTTGGCATCTCTTGTTTTGAACGTTCTCATTATCTATCCTATCATTTTCTTGGCAGTTGTGATCGTGGCACTGTTGTGATCCTTAAAAGTGAGATCCTCAGACATTACCACTCCCGGGTCCCTCACATTATTTTTCGCTCTATTGTATGATTAAAGTTTGTAGTATATTCAGTTTTAATTATTATCTCCTCCAGTTTTCCATAACGGAGTAGTTGGAATTTGTCTTCATTGAACATCATATTGTTTTCCGTTGCCCACTGGAAAACTTGGTTTGTATATTTCTTGGAGGTTAATCATTTCCTCAATAGATGACAGTTTTATGCAGATCCTGGTATTGTCTGCAAAGGATGGCATGATGGTGTGGATTACATATCTGGTGTTGTGATGACGTGTGTGATTCAGGAGTTCCATGTAGTGTTGTGATGACTTGTGTGGTAACACAAAAGTCTCACATAGTGTTGTGATGGCGTGTGGTGTTTTGATGACGTGGGGTGTTGTGATGACGTGGGGTGTTGTGATGACGTGGGGTGTTGTGATGACGTGGGGTGTTGTGATGACGTGGGGTGTTATGATGACGTGGGGTGTTGTGATGACGTGGGGTGTTGTGATGACGTGGGGTGTTGTGATGACGTGGGGTGTTGTGATGACGTGGGGTGTTGTGATGACGTGGGGTGTTGTGATGACGTGGGGTGTTATGATGACGTGTGTGGTAACACAGTCCCGTGTAGGGATGGGAGCAGCTTTCCATGCCAGTATTTTACGACACCTGGGAACTGAGGCACCATCACTGACGTTATTAAATCTCACTTGAATATTGAAATCGGATTCCTGATAATCGCGACAAATTACTTCCAGGAATAGAAATTAGACTTGGAATAAACTTAATAAATTATTCCTCCCTGGGGTTGTTGTCACTGCTGGGTAACACTGTCTTGCCCCAGCAGTGAAATTCCTCTCTGGACTTGTCACTGTTGGGTAACACTGTCTTGCACCAGCAGTGATATTCCTCCCTGGAGTTGTTGCCACATATAAACCAAATAATGTTGATCTTAATATTACTAACTGCGAAAAAGATTTGGGAGTTCTGGTTAACAGTAATCTAAAACCAAGACAACAGTGCATAAGTGTTCGCAATAAAGCTAACAGAATCCTTGGCTTCATATCAAGAAGTATAAATAATAGAAGTCCTCAGGTTGTTCTTCGACTCTATATATCCTTGGTTAGGCCTCATTTAGATTATGCTGCACAGTTCTGGTCACCGTATTTCAGAATGGATATAAATGCACTAAAAAAAAGTGCAAATGAGGATCACAAAGTTGATCCCATGTATCAGAAATCTTCCCTATTAAGATAGACTGAGGGCCCTGAATCTGCACTCTCTAGAAAGGCGTAGAATTAAAGGGGATATGATTGAGGTGTATAAATGGAAAAGAGGAATAAATAAAGGGGATGTAAATAACGGGCTAAAACTATCTAGCCAAATCAGGATTCGCAGGCCCGGTGGCCTGGTGGCTAAAGCTCCCGCTTCACACACGGAGGGCCCGGGTTCGATTCCCGGCGGGTGGAAATTCCGACACGTTTCCTTACACCTATTGTCCTGTTCACCTAGCAGCAAATAGGTACCTGGGTGTTAGTCGACTGGTGTGGGTCGCATCCTGGGGGACAAGATTAAGGACCCCATTGGAAATAAGTTAGACAGTCCTCGATGACGCACTGACTTTCTTGGGTTATCCTGGGTGGCTAACCCTCCGGGGTTAAAAATCCGAACGAAATCTTATCTTATCTCTTTTAAGTTGGAAAAATTCAGATTCAGGAAGAATACAGGAAAGCACTGGTTTGGTAATAGAGTTGTCGGTGAGTGGAACAAACTCCCTAGTACCGTCATAGAAGCTAAGACGTTGTGTAGTTTTAAAAATAGGTTGGATAAATACATGGGTGGGTGTGAGTTGGACCTGACTAGCTTGTGCTAATAGGTCTGGTGCCGTGTTCCTTCCTTAAGTGGATGTGACCTGACCCAACTAGATGGGTCATTGGTTTAAACCGGGAGGTGACTTAGACCTGTCTCGAATGGGCCAGTAGGCCTGTTGCAGTGTTCCTTCTTTATGTTCTTACATCCATCACAGCCTGGTTGTTCTGGCACTAGCCAGGGCTGGTGTTGCCCTCGTCACAGTGTGAATTATGCCAGGCTACACAATCATGGGACGCATATTCGTGCATCACCAGTGGAAAACGTTCATATTTGAACGTTTACTGTTTTTCCTTGACCACCTTGTTACCAGACGTATCGAGTTCATTTTTTTCAGTATCCTTATTGGTGCTTATATGTACATTTTTTTTCCAGGTAGATGTAGCCTAACCCAGATTAACACAAGACAGCTTATAATAAAAGTAGAACCTGGGAACTGGAACAATTGATAAATTGATGGAAATATAAACACAAATGCAGTATAATGTGATCCTTTATTGACAACGTTTCACCCACACAGTGGGCTTTCTCAAGTCACACACGGATCTACCTGGGGTTGGAAGGTACGAGAGTATTTATAGTCAGAATGTTGAGGTCAGGTGAAGAATGCTGCATCTGATGATCTACCGGGTGGGGTTATAGAGTCTTGGGTAGCTTGGCAGGGGTATTGGACAAGTTGTAGACCTTCTGCAGTGTTCTATGTTCTTAAGTGGGATAGCGATGAAGAAGTTTCTTGGCGATTGGTTCAGCTATGTTATAGAAGCCATTGTTCTGGTTGAAATTGTTGGTTATAGAGATAAGCGATGATTCCAGGATTCTTCTGTATTTAGTGTTGTCTTCTGTGGCTATAAGTCTTGAGTTTCTGTAGTTAATTAAATGGTTGTGTGAATTGCGATGCTGTACACAGGCATTCCTTGTATCGTCAGTCCTGCTTGCATATTGGTGTTCTGAAATGCGTGTTTGGAGGTCTCCTGATGTTTCGCCCACATATAATTTGTTGCAGTCATTACAAGGGATTATGTATACCCCTGCAGAGGATGGAGGCTTGTCCTGTCTACTACTGGTGATGTCCTTGATGGTCGTGGTTGTGGAGGTAGATACTTGGAATGATGTTTTGGCAAAGATGTTGGAAACATGTTTGGCAATGGAGTTGTTGGGGAGGACTATGTATCTCTTCTCGGCAGTGTCTTCTCTGGGTGTGTTGAAGATGTTTAATGCCCGCCGTCTGCAGTCTCTGATGAAGTGATTAGGATAGTGGAGTTTGGAAAATACTTGTTCAATTATAGTGCATTCTTCCTCAAGGAACTCATTGCTGCAGATTCTGAGTGCACGTAGGAAGAAGCCTATAATCACACCACGTTTGGTTTTGGTGTCGTGGTGAGAGTAGAAGTGGAGAAGATCGTTTTGGTTGGTGGGTTTTCGATAGACTTTAAAACGAAGTTCGTGGTCAGCTTTGCAGAGCAGAACATCAAGGAAAGGAAGAGTGTTGTCGACTTCTTCTTCAAGTGTGAACTGGATTGAAGGCTCGACCTGGTTGAGCTTGTCTTGGAGAGCTTGAACGTTGAAGCGTTTAGGAGTTATGAGGAGAATGTCGTCAACATAACGGAGCCAGGTGACAGACGAAGGAATAATGGTGGAGAAACGTTCGGCTTCTAGATGTTCCATGTATAAGTTCGCCAGGACTGCACTGAGTGGCGAACCCATGGGTAGTCCAAAAGTCTGCTGAAAGAGGTGATTTTCGAAGGAGAAACACGTAAAGCCAACACATAGTTCAACAAGGTCGATGAAATCGCTGGCTGGAATGGGAAGATCAAGTGAATCGTCAATTTTCCTGCGCAAGAGATCGATGGCTTGTGTAGTAGGTACTTTGGTGAATAGGGAAGTCACGTCAAGGCTGGAAAGTTTCTTGTTCCTGATGTTGATGTTGCGAATGCGATTGAGAAGATCACCCGAGTGTTTGAGATGTGCTGGACTGATAGTGCCCAAGAGTTTAGAGAGGTGTTTGGCGAGAATTCCTGAGAGCTGGTGGGGAGCACTGCCTATTCCCGAGGATATGGGCCTCAGTGGGATACCAGGCTTGTGAGTCTTTGGCAGGCCATACATTCTGGCAGGTCTGGGGTTGCTGGGCATGGTGTGCAGAAGTTTCTTCCCTTGTTCTGAGCCCCTCAGAATGCGGCGAGTCTTTTGAAGAAAAGTTTTAGTAAGGTTGTCCACTTGGTTAGTTGTGAGAGGTTTGTAGGTATCTGGGTCATTAAGTAGATTGAGCATTTTGTTCCTGTAATCGTCAGTGTTCATGATAACAACACCACCTCCTTTATCAGCGGTGGTGACCCTGATGGTCGTGTCTTCTGCTAAACCTTTGAGTGCATTGATGTAACGTCGAGGTATGACTGGGGAGCTGTGTGTTGAGATGGCTGCTGAGATGATGCCTTGAAGATAGCCTTTTTGAACTATGTGTTGGCTTTACGTGTTTCTCCTTCGAAAATCACCTCTTTCAGCAGACTTTTGGACTACCCATGGGTTCGCCACTCAGTGCAGTCCTGGCGAACTTATACATGGAACATCTAGAAGCCGAACGTTTCTCCACCATTATTCCTTCGTCTGTCACCTGGCTCCGTTATGTTGACGACATTCTCCTCATAACTCCTAAACGCTTCAACGTTCAAGCTCTCCAAGACAAGCTCAACCAGGTCGAGCCTTCAATCCAGTTCACACTTGAAGAAGAAGTCGACAACACTCTTCCTTTCCTTGATGTTCTGCTCTGCAAAGCTGACCACGAACTTCGTTTTAAAGTCTATCGAAAACCCACCAACCAAAACGATCTTCTCCACTTCTACTCTCACCACGACACCAAAACCAAACGTGGTGTGATTATAGGCTTCTTCCTACGTGCACTCAGAATCTGCAGCAATGAGTTCCTTGAGGAAGAATGCACTATAATTGAACAAGTATTTTCCAAACTCCACTATCCTAATCACTTCATCAGAGACTGCAGACGGCGGGCATTAAACATCTTCAACACACCCAGAGAAGACACTGCCGAGAAGAGATACATAGTCCTCCCCAACAACTCCATTGCCAAACATGTTTCCAACATCTTTGCCAAAACATCATTCCAAGTATCTACCTCCACAACCACGACCATCAAGGACATCACCAGTAGTAGACAGGACAAGCCTCCATCCTCTGCAGGGGTATACATAATCCCTTGTAATGACTGCAACAAATTATATGTGGGCGAAACATCAAGAGACCTCCAAACACGCATTTCAGAACACCAATATGCAAGCAGGACTGACGATACAAGGAATGCCTGTGTACAGCATCGCAATTCACACAACCATTTAATTAACTACAGAAACTCAAGACTTATAGCCACAGAAGACAACACTAAATACAGAAGAATCCTGGAATCATCGCTTATCTCTATAACCAACAATTTCAACCAGAACAATGGCTTCTATAACATAGCTGAACCAATCGCCAAGAAACTTCTTCATCGCTATCCCACTTAAGAACATAGAACACTGCAGAAGGTCTACAACTTGTCCAATACCCCTGCCAAGCTACCCAAGACTCTATAACCCCACCCGGTAGATCATCAGATGCAGCATTCTTCACCTGACCTCAACATTCTGACTATAAATACTCTCGTACCTTCCAACCCCAGGTAGATCCGTGTGTGACTTGAGAAAGCCCACTGTGTGGGTGAAACGTTGTCAATAAAGGATCACATTATACTGCATTTGTGTTTATATTTCCATTGTGTCGGTATTTTATACCATTTATTACCATCGTGATAAATTGATGTTGGAAACCATGATAAAGGTGGCAACAGTTGTGGGTGGTAAAACCCTTAGTTGGTAGCAGTTGTGGGTGGTAATACCCTTAGTTGGTAACAGTTGTGGGTGGTAATACCCTTAGTTGGTAACAATTGTAGGTGGTAATACCCTTAGCAGCAGTTGTGGGTGGTAATACCCTTAGTTGGCAGTAGTTGTGGGTGGTAATACCCTTCATTGGCAACAGTTGTGGATGGTAATACCCTTAATTGGCAACAGTTGTAGGAGATAATACCCTTAGCAACAGTTGTGAGTGGTAATGCCTTTAGTTGATAGCAGTTGTGGGTGGTAATACCCTTAATTGGCAACGATTTTGGGTGATAATACCCTTAGCAACAGTTGTGAGAGGTAATACCCTTAGTTGGTAGCAGTTGTGTGAGGTATTAATACCTTGTAGTGGGAAGTGTAGTGGTTGCAGACTGAACAGTAATGGATGACTGGAACAGCAGTTAATGACTGAAGTGATCAAGCAGCAACGTCCCGCTCCGTCACCAGCGATTAACTCGGGATAATTAGATGTCCGGGAGTGACTGCCGTATGTCATAACAGGTGACACGCAGATCACTGCCGTGTGTCATAACAGGTGACACGGAGATCACTGTTGTGTGTCATAACAGGTGACACGCAGATTACTGCCGTGTGTCATAACAGGTGACACGGAGATCACTGTTGTGTGTCATAACAGGTGACACGCAGATCACTGCCGTGTGTCATAACAGGTGACACGCAGATCACTGCCGTGTGTCATAACAGGTGACACGCAGATCACTGCCGTGTGTCATAACAGGTGACACACAGATCACTGCCGTGTGTCATAACAGGTGACACGCAGATCACTGCCGTGTGTCATAACAGGTGACACGCAGATCACTGCCGTGTGTCATAACAGGTGACACACAGATCACTGCCGTGTGTCATAACAGGTGACACGCAGATCACTGCCGTGTGTCATAACAGGTGACACGCAGATCACTGCCGTGTGTCATAACAGGTGACACGCAGATCACTGTTGTGTGTCATAACAGGTGACACGCAGATCACTGCCGTGTGTCATAACAGGTGACACGCAGATCACTGCCGTGTGTCATAACAGGTGACACGCAGATCACTGCCGTGTGTCATAACAGGTGACACGCAGATCACTGCCGTGTGTCATAACAGGTGACACGCAGATCACTGCCGTGTGTCATAACAGGTGACACGCAGATCACTGCCGTGTGTCATAACAGGTGACACGCAGATCACTGCCGTGTGTCATAACAGGTGACACGCAGATCACTGCCGTGTGTCATAACAGGTGACACGCAGATCACTGCCGTGTGTCATAACAGGTGACACGCAGATCACTGCCGTGTGTCATAACAGGTGACACGCAGATCACTGCCGTGTCATAACAGGTGACACACAGATCACTGCCGTGTGTCATAACAGGTGTCACGTAGATCATTAGTGTGTGTTTACCTGGAGTTTACCTGGAGAGAGTTCCGGGGGTCAACGCCCCCGCGGCCCGGTCTGAGACCAGGCCTCCTGGTGGATCAGAGCCTGATCAACCAGGCTGTTGCTGCTGGCTGCACGCAAACCAACATACGAGCTACAGCCCGGCTGATCACTGTCATAACAGATGACACACAGATCACTGTTGTCATAACAGGTGACATGCAGATCATTGTTTTGTGTCAAAACAGGTGTCACGTAGCTCATTAGTGTGTCATAACAGGTGTCACTTAGATCATTAGTGTGTGTCAGCAGATGACACACAGATCACTGTTGTCATAACAGATGACACATAGATCACTGTTGTGTTAACAGATGACACACACATCACTGTTGTCATAACAGATGACACACAGATCACTGTTGTCATAACAGGTGACATGCAGATCATTGTTTTGTGTCAAAACAGGTGTCACGTAGCTCATTAGTGTGTCATAACAGGTGTCACTTAGATCATTAGTGTGTGTCAGCAGATGACACACAGATCACTGTTGTCATAACAGATGACACATAGATCACTGTTGTGTTAACAGATGACACACACATCACTGTTGTCATAACAGATGACACACAGATCACTGTTGTCATAACAGATGACACACAGATCACTGTTGTCATAACAGATGACACACAGATCACTATTGTCATAACAGATGGCACACAGATCACTGTTATAACAGATGACACACAGATCACTGTTGTCATAACAGATGACACATAGATCACTGTTATAACAGATGGCACACAGATCACTGTCGTCATAACAGATGGCACACAGATCACTGTCGTCATAACAGATGGCACACAGATCACTGTTGTCATAACAGATGACACACAGATCACTGTTGTCATAACAGATGACACGCAGATCACTGTTGTCATAACAGATGACACGCAGATCACTGTCATAACAGATGACACGCAGATCACTGTCATAACAGATGACACGCAGATCACTGTCATAACAGATGACACGCAGATCACTGTCATAACAGATGACATGCATATCACTGTTGTCATAACAGATGACACACAGATCACTGTTGTCATAACAGATGACACGCATATCACTGTTGTCATAACAGATGACACGCATATCACTGTTGTCATAACAGATGACACGCATATCACTGTTGTCATAACAGATGACACGCATATCACTGTTGTCATAACAGATGACACACAGATCATTGTTGTCGTAACAAGTGACACGCAGATCATTGTTGTCGTAACAAGTGACACGCAGATCATTGTTGTCGTAACAAGTGACACACAGATCATTGTTGTCGTAACAAGTGACACGCAGATCATTGTTGTCGTAACAAGTGACACGCAGATCATTGTTGTCGTAACAAGTGACACGCAGATCATTGTTGTCGTAACAAGTGACACACAGATCATTGTTGTCGTAACAAGTGACACGCAGATCATTGTTGTCGTAACAAGTGACACACAGATCATTGTTGTCGTAACAAGTGACACGCAGATCATTGTTGTCGTAACAAGTGACACACAGATCATTGTTGTCGTAACAAGTGACACACAGATCATTGTTGTCGTAACAAGTGACACACAGATCATTGTTGTCGTAACAAGTGACACACAGATCATTGTTGTCGTAACAAGTGACACGCAGATCATTGTTGTCGTAACAAGTGACACGCAGATCATTGTTGTCGTAACAAGTGACACGCAGATCATTGTTGTCGTAACAAGTGACACACAGATCATTGTTGTCGTAACAAGTGACACGCAGATCATTGTTGTCGTAACAAGTGACACACAGATCATTGTTGTCGTAACAAGTGACACGCAGATCATTGTTGTCGTAACAAGTGACACACAGATCATTGTTGTCGTAACAAGTGACACGCAGATCACTGTTGTCGTAACAAGTGACACGCAGATCACTGTTGTCGTAACAAGTGACACGCAGATCACTGTTGTCGTAACAAGTGACACGCAGATCACTGTTGTCGTAACAAGTGACACGCAGATCATTGTTGTCGTAACAAGTGACACGCAGATCATTGTTGTCGTAACAAGTGACACACAGATCACTATTGTCATAACAGATGACACACAGATCACTGCTGTCATAACAGATGACACACAGATCACTGCTGTCATAACAGATGACACACAGATCACTGTTGTTATAACAGATGACACACAGATCACTGTCGTCATAACAGATGACACACAGATCACTGTTGTCATAATAGATGACACACAGATCACTGTTGTCATAACAGATGACACACAGATCACTGTTGTCATAACAGATGACACGCAGATCACTGTCATAACAGATGACACGCAGATCACTGTTGTCATAACAGATGACACGCATATCACTGTTGGCGTAACAGATGACACGCATATCACTGTTGTAACAAGTGACACGCATATCACTGTTGTCGTAACAAGTGACACGCATATCACTGTTGTCATAACAGATGACACACAGATCATTGTTGTCGTAACAAGTGACACGCAGATCATTGTTGTCGTAACAAGTGACACGCAGATCATTGTTGTCGTAACAAGTGACACGCAGATCATTGTTGTCATAACAGATGACACGCAGTTCACTGTTGTCATAACAGATGACACGCAGATCACTGTTGTCATAACAGATGACACACAGATCACTATTGTCATAACAGATGACACACAGATCACTGTTGTCATAACAGATGACACACAGATCACTGCTGTCATAACAGATGACACACAGATCACTGCTGTCATAACAGATGACACACAGATCACTGCTGTCATAACAGATGACACACAGATCACTGCTGTCATAACAGATGACACACAGATCACTGTTGTCATAACAGATGACACACAGATCACTGTTGTCATAACAGATGACACACAGATCACTGTCGTTATAACAGATGGCACACAGATCACTGCTGTCATAACAGATGACACACAGATCACTGCTGTCATAACAGATGACACACAGATCACTGTTGTCATAACAGATGACACACAGATCACTGTTGTCATAACAGATGACACACATCATTGTCATAACAGATGACACGCATATCACTGTTGGCGTAACAGATGACACGCATATCACTGTTGTCGTAACAAGTGACACGCAGATCACTGTTGTCGTAACAAGTGACACGCAGATCACTGTTGTCGTAACAAGTGACACGCAGATCATTGTTGTCGTAACAAGTGACACGCAGATCATTGTTGTCGTAACAAGTGACACGCAGATCATTGTTGTCGTAACAAGTGACACGCAGATCATTGTTGTCGTAACAAGTGACACACAGATCATTGTTGTCGTAACAAGTGACACGCAGATCATTGTTGTCGTAACAAGTGACACGCAGATCATTGTTGTCGTAACAAGTGACACGCAGATCATTGTTGTCGTAACAAGTGACACACAGATCATTGTTGTCGTAACAAGTGACACACAGATCATTGTTGTCGTAACAAGTGACACACAGATCATTGTTGTCGTAACAAGTGACACACAGATCATTGTTGTCGTAACAAGTGACACGCAGATCATTGTTGTCGTAACAAGTGACACACAGATCATTGTTGTCGTAACAAGTGACACACAGATCATTGTTGTCGTAACAAGTGACACGCAGATCATTGTTGTCGTAACAAGTGACACGCAGATCATTGTTGTCGTAACAAGTGACACACAGATCATTGTTGTCGTAACAAGTGACACGCAGATCATTGTTGTCGTAACAAGTGACACACAGATCATTGTTGTCGTAACAAGTGACACGCAGATCATTGTTGTCATAACAGATGACACGCAGATCACTCAGAAACAGCAGCCATTACAGCCTCAGTAGCATCTACAGCAGCTTAATACAAGTGTATATAAAATAAAGTAACACCTGTGTCTGTGTTGGTTTATGCACCTGTGTTTTTGTTGACTTATGCACCTGTGTTTTTGTTGACTTATGCACATGTGCACATGTGTTTTTGTTGACTTACGCACCTGTGTTTTTGTTGACTTATGCACATGTGTTTTTGTTGACTTGTGCACATGTGTTTTTGTTGACTTATGCACCTGTGTTTTTGTTGACTTATGCACCTGTGTTTTTGTTGACTTATGCACCTGTGTTTTTGTTGACTTATGCACCTGTGTTTTTGTTGACTTATGCACATGTGTTTTTGTTGACTTATGCACCTGTGTTTTTGTTGACTTATGCACCTGTGTTTTTGTTGACTTATGCACCTGTGTTTTTGTTGACTTATGCACCTGTGTTTTTGTTGACTTATGCACCTGTGTTTTTGTTGACTTATGCACCTGTGTTTTTGTTGACTTATGCACCTGTGTTTTTGTTGACTTATGCACATGTGTTTTTGTTGACTTATGCACCTGTGTTTTTGTTGACTTATGCACCTGTGTTTTTGTTGACTTATGCACCTGTGTTTTTGTTGACTTATGCACATGTGTTTTTGTTGACTTATGCACCTGTGTTTTTGTTGACTTATGCACATGTGCACATGTGTTTTTGTTGACTTACGCACCTGTGTTTTTGTTGACTTATGCACCTGTGTTTTTGTTGACTTATGCACCTGTGTTTTTGTTGACTTATGCACCTGTGTTTTTGTTGACTTATGCACCTGTGTTTTTGTTGACTTATGCACCTGTGTTTTTGTTGACTTATGCACATGTGTTTTTGTTGACTTATGCACCTGTGTTTTTGTTGACTTATGCACCTGTGTTTTTGTTGACTTATGCACCTGTGTTTTTGTTGACTTATGCACCTGTGTTTTTGTTGACTTATGCACATGTGTTTTTGTTGACTTGTGCACCTGTGTTTTTGTTGACTTATGCACCTGTGTTTTTGTTGACTTATGCACCTGTGTTTTTGTTGACTTATGCACCTGTGTTTTTGTTGACTTATGCACCTGTGTTTTTGTTGACTTATGCACCTGTGTTTTTGTTGACTTATGCACATGTGTTTTTGTTGACTTGTGCACCTGTGTTTTTGTTGACTTATGCACCTGTGTTTTTGTTGACTTATGCACCTGTTTAAAATTGGGCTTAAATCTCATTTTCGTCACAAATCGCTGTGTAAGTGCCGTGATGTATTTTGGATTAGTAAGGGAATCTGGTGATGTTCCTGAATTTATACCTCGATTAAAGGTTTACAGAATCTGAAAGCGTAGCTACAGAAGAATCGTCGTCGGTGGCGATTTTGGATCTCATTCTCACGGTAAACTTTTTGATGGTATTCTCACGGAATATCTAACGTTTTTGCTGTTATTCCCACGTAAAACGTGACGTTTATGTTGCTATTCCCACATAAAACGTGACATTGTTAGCGTAATTCTGGCGTTATATTTGATATTCCCACTGAAAATCTGACGTTTAAATTGATGCTCACAGAATTTAGCCCGAGGAAGACGTGTAGTTGAGTTTGTTAATTAAAGGAGCTACGGTTAATGAGTCTCATGTGTTGATGAGTTCAAGTTTGTTAACGAAGGTTAAGGAAGAGGAGGGAAGGAAAGACTCAGAAACAGGAAAGGAAAAGGAATTTATCGCGGGAAAAAGATGAGAAATGGAAAGGAACAATAGTAGGACGAATATGGCAGGTGAGAAGGGGGAAAATATAGGAAAGTAGAGGAGACGGTGAAGGGAGAAACGAAGGGGAGAGGAGAGACCAGGAAGGAAGGCCTGGTGGAGAAGGTGTTCCATATGACTCTCTGTACTCAACATTTTTTTTTTTTTACCACATGGACAGTTTCCGATCAAGGTTGTGTGAGCCAAAGAAGGAAACACACTCACCATCACTCACACATACGCTGTCTTGTAAGAAATGCTTGAGCATTACAATTCTAATGACCCTCTGAACCACATCAAGTGATGGCTTTGTAAAATTCTACCCAGAGCGAAAAATTGTCTATAATTAAAAGTTTTCACCAAGTGGAGGAGAGAGATACATGATAATTTATACCTGGAAAGAGCTTGAGGACCTTGTCCCAAATCTACACACTGCTATAACAACATACTGGAGCCAGAGATATGGAAGGAGGTGCAAGATAAACCCAGTGAAAGGCAGGCGTACAGTGGGCACAGTAAGGGAACACTGTATCAACATTCGTGGCCCCAGATTATTCAACATCTTATCAGAAGATTTCAGAAACACTGCTGGGACACGTGTAGAAGTCTTCAAGAGTAAACTGGACAAGTATCTTCACCAAGTGCCAGATCAGCCAGGCTGTGATGGATATGTAGGTCAGCGGGCCACCAGCAACAACAGTCTGTTTGACCAGGCATGTACCAGACGATCCTGGCCCATTTTTGAAAAACTCTGGAAACTCATCAAAGGTATAAGTGTGTACGCACATCGTGTAGGGCGAAACGATCCTGAACCATTATTAATTTTTGGTTCCTGAAGGAATTTCTTCCTTTTGCTTGTTTTATGTCATCGATGTCATTCACTTGGTGTGTTTTTGGAGATAAGCTCGGTGTGATGTGAACGCTCATGTCTTAACTCATTACTCGATTCTGTGAGCTGCCACATACATTACTGTCGACTGACTCATGTTTCCGATTCCTGGCATTTTCGTCTAGTGCGAGATGCCTCTCCTCGCCTCTCAGGCAACCTGTCTCTAGTCCCTGTTTCCTATCCCTTGGAAATCTGTGTATGTGTGTCCGTCTCCGTGAGTCTCTTGAAGTCCACTGTTACCCTCCAGTCCTATCCGTTCCCCACTTCTCTCTCCCATTCTATCCTTTCCCTACTTCCCTCTCCCATACTGTCCCTTTACCACATCCCTCTCCCATCCATTTCCCACCTCGCTTCCCCGGCCCATCTCATACCGGCCCTGCTTCCCCGGCCCATCTCTTTCCTGCCCCACTTTCCCATCCCTGCCCCTCCCCCTTGTGGTATCTAGCCGGTTCCCCTCTCCCCCTCCCCCTCCCCCTCCCTCTCCCCCTCCCCCTCCCTCTCACCAGAAATATTACTTCAATATCTACTTCATTCCACATTGTTAACTACACTTTTAAGTCGCCGGCGAAGCAGTTTTAGAACAAAAAGTATTTTAAAAAGTGATGGCTGGAGGGAGGAAGTACGAGATAGAAGAGTGCTATTCCACCTCGGCCACTGGAGTTGTCGACCAATACGGTTATACTCGTGTTGTCGCTCTTCAGAGTAGTGGGTCTTACGGTAGGAGGGGGGGGAGGGATGTAGAAAGCTGAGAAGAAAGCTCACTTGCGCTACTCGAGGAATGCGAACACTGCGCCGCTGCTACAATGCGCCGCTGCTACACTGCGCCGCTGCTACACTGCGCCGCTGCTACACTGCGCCGCTGCTACACTGCGTTAACACTTGTATTGAGTATCTGTGACAAGGTACAGCTACCTGATTACTAAATTTATTCAGGTATACACAAATACAGTTATATAGATTATCATACATAGCAGCATATAGAGTAGAAACATTGGGCGTGTTTCTTTCTACCTGTTGTCTGTTCCCCATCAGTAAAATGGGTACCTGGGTGTTAGTCGACTGGTGTGGGTCGCATCCTGGGACAAAACTGACCTAATTTGCCCGACATGCGGAGCATAACAAGGGACTTTCTATATAGTAGTATGTCATTGTTGTCAGCTAGGACTGTATACCATGTACATGTACTTGTAGTAAATAAAGATATGTGTAGAGAACCTAGGATAACCCAAAAAGGTCAGAGTGTACCTCTGTACATGGTTGTCGTGAAGCTTCATGCCCTGGCTGGGTCATGACACTGCACTCTGGTCTGGCACACACTCCCTGTAATACCCTCGTCGCTGGCGTCTTCATGGTTCGTCTGTGTAACATTTTGTTAATGCATATTGAGGACCTTGTAAGTGATTTTATCAGTGCCAACAAACACTGATTAGAACTCAGTTTTAGTCGTAATTAACGATTGTCGATGAATAAACAAAGGTAGACGGGGGGCTCGAACTGTGGTCCCGAGATTAACAAGACACAGCAGCAGAGCCTTCTCTGAAACTTTCCTGTTAGAACCTCGTAGCTCAGTGGTAAAGCGCTGGACCTGGTAACCTCGGGACCTTGGTTCAAGCCTCGCATGCACCTTTCTGTTTATTTCAACACTGATATGCTGGACCTGTCACCGGTTTTGAGGATTCTTCTACCGTAGCAGCTCGGTCCGAGGTGAGGCTCCCCTACTGATTGCCTGGTCATCCAGGTTGTTCCTGTCAGCGACCACTAAACCCACATAACTGTCACAGCCTGGCTGATGTGGTTAACTTTGAAAATCCTTCCCACTGTTCCAAAGTAATTCTCATATCTGTAACGTAAATTGTCCTCGTTTACTAAAGTTTAGAGACAGAGTCCTTGAAAATCTTGTTCCTCGAAGCAAATTGTTAGTAGTGAAGAGTCTCACTCCATAGCGCAGTCTGTGTAAGTCTTGGTCTAAGCCCTAATCCGTTGTGCAGTCGAGAAATTACGATGGCGTTCAGACATCGTGAGAGCGTGTAGAATCCCTGATATACTTCAGGATTTGTGTGTCTGAACGACGGCCCACTTGTTACTGCGACGGGGGAGCTGGAAGCACCTCCTTTCATATAGTAGTAGCAGTAGCGGTAGCAGAAAATGCAACAGCAGTGGTAACAGGAACGTAGTAATAACAGCAGCAGCGGTGTCATAGGATAAGCTGCAGTAATAACAGGAGTGGAGTAATACTAAATAAAGTAATAGGAGATATAGCACCAAAACTAGTAATAGCTATACGGGTGTAGTAGGAACATCAGAGGTAGTAATAGCAGCAGTAGTAATAGGAATGTACTAGGAGCAGCAGAAATAGTAATAGGAGTAGTAGGAACAGCAGTATCAGGCACTTCTTGAGCATGGGTGATGGGCTCTCCTAGTGTGGCGGATAGTGATAGCCACTTCCTGTTCTACTGTTAATTATACTGTAAGTAGTAATGTGGATCCAGAGTGCAGTGTAACACCACGGCTCCAGGATTTGAGCTGAGGTGATGGCAGTGCCCTCATACCCTGATACCCTAATAGCTAATAATTCGCCTAACAGTTTGTCTGTAAGGGCGAATATTGGGTACACTTTGGGCTGTTACAAACGAACTGAAACATACCAGTACAACATGACCCATACTACTGACAGCAGTAGTAATAGTTGTGTAGTAGGAACAGCTGCAGCAGCACTAGGAATCTAGTGATACCAGCAGTAATATTAGCAGCAGCAGTAGTAATAATAGTAGCACTAGGAGTCTAGTAATACCAGCAGTAATATTAGCAGCAGCAGTAGTAATAATAGTATCACTAGGAGTCTAGTAATACCAGCAGTAATATTAGCAGCAGTAGTAATAATAGTAGCACTAGAAGTGTAGGAATACCAGCAGCAATATTAGCAACACTAGAAGTGTAGGAATACCAGCAGCAATATTAGCAACACTAGAAGTGTAGTAATAGCAGCAGTAATAACAGCAACAGCAACACTAGAAGTGTAGTAACAGCAGCATTAATAACAGCAACAGTAGCACTAGAAGTGTAGTAACAGCAGCATTAATAACAGCAACAGTAGCACTAGAAGTGTAGCAGTAGCAGCAGTAATAACAGCAACAGTAGCACTAGAAGTGTAGGAATAGCAGCAGTAATAACAGCAACAGTAGCACTAGAAGTGTAGTAACAGCAGCATTAATAACAGCAACAGTAGCACTAGAAGTGTAGCAATAGCAGCAGTAATAACAGCAACAGTAGCACTAGAAGTGTAGTAACAGCAGCATTAATAACAGCAACAGTAGCACTAGAAGTGTAGCAATAGCAGCAGTAATAACAGCAACAGTAGCACTAGAAGTGTAGTAACAGCAGCATTAATAACAGCAACAGTAGCACTAGAATTGTAGCAATAGCAGCAGTAATAACAGCAACAGTAGCACTAGAAGTGTAGCAATAGCAGCAGTAATAACAGCAACAGTAGCACTAGAAGTGTAGCAATAGCAGCAGTAATAACAGCAACAGTAGCACTAGAAGTGTAGTAACAGCAGCATTAATAACAGCAACAGTAGCACTAGAAGTGTAGCAATAGCAGCAGTAATAACAGCAACAGTAGCACTAGAAGTGTAGTAACAGCAGCATTAATAACAGCAACAGTAGCACTAGAATTGTAGCAATAGCAGCAGTAATAACAGCAACAGTAGCACTAGAAGTGTAGCAATAGCAGCAGTAATAACAGCAACAGTAGCACTAGAAGTGTAGCAATAGCAGCGGTAATAACAGCAACAGTAGCACTAGAAGTGTAGCAATAGCAGCAGTAATAACAGCAACAGTAGCACTAGAAGTGTAGCAGTAGCAGCAGTAATAACAGCAACAGTAGCACTAGAAGTGTAGCAATAGCAGCGGTAATAACAGCAACAGTAGCACTAGAAGTGTAGTAACAGCAGCATTAATAACAGCAACAGTAGCACTAGAATTGTAGCAATAGCAGCAGTAATAACAGCAACAGTAGCACTAGAAGTGTAGTAACAGCAGCATTAATAACAGCAACAGTAGCACTAGAATTGTAGCAATAGCAGCAGTAATAACAGCAACAGTAGCACTAGAAGTGTAGCAATAGCAGCAGTAATAACAGCAACAGTAGCACTAGAAGTGTAGTAACAGCAGCATTAATAACAGCAACAGTAGCACTAGAATTGTAGCAATAGCAGCAGTAATAACAGCAACAGTAGCACTAGAAGTGTAGTAACAGCAGCATTAATAACAGCAACAGTAGCACTAGAAGTGTAGCAATAGCAGCAGTAACAATAACAACAACAGTAATAATAGCAGCAAGTGCAGTATTATGAACCAGTTAATTCATAACTTGAGGTAGAGGCATGGTTCACCGCACCAGGTCTACGGCCTCTCAACCTTGACAGTGAACTTGACCGGTGAAAATCCTGGCCCACCTGCGGCGCATTTACTTCCACCTTCCCCCACAACGCTGCCTCCCCCTCCCCTCCACCTATACCCCCGTCTACCTCCCCTTCTCACTAACCACCAACCCAGAGCTGGGAGACAGACTTGAGCGATGGTGATACGGTTAAGGATTCTGTTCACAGTTACTGAGCTATAGTGGAATATCATCACGGACCTGCCTGTGCTTATACCTGCAGTATGTACATATATGTTGCCTTTACCTGTAGCATGTATATGTTGCCTGTACCTGAAGCATGTGTGTTACCTGTACCTGCAGCATGTATATGTTGCCTGTACCTGCAGCATGTATATGTTGCCTGTACCTGCAGCAAAGAAATTACAAATAGAAACATCTGAAGTCTCCCAGCTCATATTCACCAAGTTTATTACTTCATGTATGCATCCCTTCCTATGTGATGGAGTTTGTTCCCACAATGTAACTCTCGTCTGGTGCGAAGGTAGCTGCACACTGCCAGTGTTCCCACAATGTAACTCTCGTCTGGTGTGTGGTAGCTGCACACTGCCAGTGTTCCCACAATGTAACTCTCGTCTGGTGTGTGGTAGCTGCACACTGCCAGTGTTCCCACAATGTAACTCTCGTCTGGTGTGTGGTAGCTGCACACTGCCAGTGTTCCCACAATGTAACTCTCGTCTGGTGTGTGGTAGCTGCACACTGCCAGTGTTCCCACAATGTAACTCTCGTCTGGTGTGTGGTAGCTGCACACTGCCAGTGTTCCCACAATATAACTCTCGTCTGGTGTGTGGTAGCTGCACACTGCCAGTGTTCCCACAATGTAACTCTCGTCTGGTGTGTGGTAGCTGCACACTGCCAGTGTTCCCACAATGTAACTCTCGTCTGGTGTGTGGTAGCTGCACACTGCCAGTGTTCCCACAATATAACTCTCGTCTGGTGTGTGGTAGCTGCACACTGCCAGTGTTCCCACAATGTAACTCTCGTCTGGTGTGTGGTAGCTGCACACTGCCAGTGTTCCCACAATGTAACTCTCGTCTGGTGTGTGGTAGCTGCACACTGCCAGTGTTCCCACAATGTAACTCTCGTCTGGTGTGTGGTAGCTGCACACTGCCAGTGTTCCCACAATGTAACTCTCGTCTGGTGTGTGGTAGCTGCACACTGCCAGTGTTCCCACAATGTAACTCTCGTCTGGTGTGTGGTAGCTGCACACTGCCAGTGTTCCCACAATGTAACTCTCGTCTGGTGTGTGGTAGCTGCACACTGCCAGTGTTCCCACTATGTAGTTACCCACACCTACGTCCACCCCCACACCTGCCTCCTCCCTCACCCATACCTTCCCCCTCCCTCACTCACACCTTCTCCCTCCCTCACTCACACCTTCTCCCTCCCTCACTCACACCTTCCCCCTCCCTCACTCACACCTTCCCCCTCCCTCACTCACACCTTCCCCCTCCCTCACTCACACCTTCCCCCTCCTTCACTTACACTTACCTCCCATCACCACTTAAACTTACCAGACTAATATCAGAATTGAGAGAAACGCAGTATGATGAGAGGTTGAAGGAAGTGAACCTGACGACCTTAGATACGAGAAGAACAAGGGGAGATATGATTACTATATACAAAATCTTAGTTTTCCCGTTGGCAACGGAAAACAATATGATATTCAATGAAAACAAATTCCAACTACTATGATGATCCTTTTTGCCACGCTAAGGTATTTGAGGAGGTAGATCAAACGAATATGATATTGTGTATAGACTTCAGTAAGGCTTTTGACAGGGTCCCACATACTATTAGAAAATTAAAGCACATGGAATAGGAGGAGAAATTTTTTTGGATAGAGGCATGGTTGACAAATAGGCAGCAGAGAGTTTCTAATGGGGAGAAATCAGAGTGGGGAAGCGTCAATGGAGGGAAAAATAATGTGAGGGACCTGAGGCTCTTACTTTCAAGGATCACAACTGCGAAGAAAATGACAGGATGGATAATGGGAACGTTCAGAACAAGAGATGCCAAGCCAATGATGATCCTTTTTAAATCACTTGTTCTCGCTAGGCTGGAATATTACTATACATTAACATTTCCGTTCAAGGCAGGTAAGTTGTAGATCTAGTGAATGTACAGAAAACTTTTTCTGCACATATACATTCTGTCAAACACCTTAACTACTGGGAACGCTGGGAAGCACTTAACCAGAAATATATCTTAATCTACACTTGGAAAATCCTATCTGGAGAGAGTTCCGGGGGTCAACGCCCCCGCGGCCTGGTCTGTGACCAGGCCTCCTTAGGTCAGTGTCCCAGGATGCGACCCACACCAGTCGACTAACACCCAGGTACCCATTTTACTGATGGGGAACATAGACAACAGGTGGAAAGAAACACGTCCAATGTTTCTACTCTGGCTGGGAATCGAACCCAGGTCCTCACCGTGTGAAGCGAGAGCGTTAACCACCAGGCCACCAGAGCCTAGAAGGAAAGTAAAATACTGCGAAAGTAAAAGACTGGTCAGGCGGTGCAAAATACCCCCAATGAAAAGTAGGGGCGCCATTGGTACACTAAGAGAAAACACAGTAAGTGTCCGAGGCCTAAGACTGTTCAACAGCTTCCCACGATGCATACGGGGAACCACCTGGCTACTTTCAAGAGGGAGCCGGGCAAATTACTTAGTCGTTGCCGGATCAGGCGGGCTGTGGTTTGTACGTTGAACTACGTGCGGCCAGCAGTAACAGCCTGGTTGATCAGGCCCTGATCCACTGGGAGGCCTCGTCGTGGACCGGGTCACGGGGGCGTTGATCCCGGAAATACCTTCCAGGCAGACTTCAGGTAGGTAGACAGCTTGAATAAAAAGGACCAGGAAGTACTTTGTCTCAGGGTGGTTGAAAAGTGGAATGTGGTGGAGGTAACCTCCAGTTCAAGGGTACCACTCATAAGACCCAGGTGGCCTGAAATCAGTGATGCCAATCAAAATCTCAGAGGTGGGGCCAGGAGCTGAGTCTCGACCCCTGCAAATACAGTTGGTGAGCACAACCCCCCTCCCTCGCCGCCTCGTCTTCACCCACTTTCAAACAGTTACATGCATACTCACCATTACCCACGTCCACTGTCACCCGTGTCCTCCGTCACCCAAGTCCAACCTCATCTAACCCCTCCACTCATTTGCCTTCAACCCCCCCCCCCACACACACAGAAAGAGAGTTGTGAGAGAGCACATCCAGTACTTAATGTGATGATAAGCCAACAACAGTCAGAGCAGTGATGAGCAATCAGCTCATCACTAGTTGTAATGCTCTACTCTTCTGTCAAGAAAAAACTTTACTCTTTCTAACCTAACCTTTCTCACCTATGTCCACTTCTGTGTGAGAGAGAGAGAGAGAGAGAGAGAGAGAGAGAGAGAGTGAGGGTAGAGATATGTTAAGCAGGCTCTACTTACACCCAGCAATTCTCATTCATGTCTCTAACCTAAGTTAAAGCCACTCAGAGTATCTACCAAAGTTATGTTGTTGGTTTAATCTGTTCATCTACACCTCCACACAGTTCACTGCTGTCCTAAATCTACTCTTGCCAATTTAGTTTTGGTTATATATTTTCAGCACAATTTTTTTACCTTTATTTAGACCACACACTTCTCTGCATTTCAAGCGTGCTAAATTCATCGTTCTTAATCCATCCTCGTGAGAGAGAGTTCTGATGCAGAGAATAAACTTTATCATCTTTCTTTGTATGTGTTTCCATTCTGCAGTCTGGCGATCAGAACTGAGCCACGTAACGAAGCCTTAATAACGATACCACTGAGTTAGGGAGCAACCTTAGAACTTCTATTTCTCAAACTTCTTAATATGAATTTAATGACTAATTTACTGACTTTCTTCAGTAAAGCATTTGAGGCAGTTGATTATGATAAGAATATGATATTGTTTACTTGGATTCAGTAAAGCTTTGTATAGAGTACCACAAAAGACTCTTTGACAGTTTATGATACTGGGGGAAGTCCGATCATGGATCGATGCGTGGCTGACCAATAGGAGCAAGTGTCTGCATAAATGGGGTGGGGGAGGAATCTAAATGGAGATCAGTCACAAGTGGCGTCGCACAAGGACCAGTTTTAGGTGGATTGTTCATAATTTACATTAATGACCTTGAGGAATAAGTGATACGAGCAAATTTCCTGACGACACAAAAGTAGGCAAGATAATGGATTCAGAGGAAGATGCCACTGTACTTCAGGAGAATTTAGACAAGGTCATGCCTTGATATGAAAAATGGAATATGCAGCTCACTGTTAATAAATGCAAAATTCTAAAGCACGGGAATGTGGATAAGCCTAGCACTTATAGACTAAATAATATAGAACATTACCATACAGAATGTGAAAAGTACTAGGGAGCTGTGGTAAGCAGACACCTGAAGCCAAGACATCAGTTAATAAATGAGACACACAGCATTTGGGTATTTTAATTCTGGAAACGTTTCTCCAGCCAGTGGCTTTTTCAGCATAATACAGAGAAGAATGGCGGAAATAACAAGTAGCCCTTAAATAGGAGAAAGGAGGAGAGAGGAGCTTACGACGACGTTTTGGTTCGACTTGGACCATTTACAGAGTCACACTAACAGAAAGGAGAGATGGAGCCACTATATATAAGCTAGCTTGTAGAATGGTGGAAGATGAAGAGTTTGACGTAATCAGTCCCACAGCCTGGAGTCAATGAATTCAGTCAGTCAGTCTTGATAAAAGTACCGTATATGCGCGGAGGTGCAAATATACTGTAGACAGATGAGGTGAAGCAGTGATAGGCAGAATCACCAGTGGAAAACCCCACTAGTGGAAGTAAGTCATGAAAAATCATGTAAAATCAGTCAGATGGGGCACTGATGAAGGCACCGGAAACAGTTCAAATCCCATTAGATTTTTTACTGCCCTCAGCTACCCGTTTTCTGTTCTTGCTGCAGAACTCTATATTACACCATAACTTAAAGAATTATAGATATAATTGGTTATTTATATTGATAGAGGACACCCCAATCTAACCGTTAAATTTTCTGAAAATGTGTGTGAGATAGGCCATATACATTTTTATAGAAGTTAAGAGGATGGGTTACTTACAGCGATCTAAAACCCTCATAGCCATCACAACCCGCCGGGTAATCCAGGAAGCTGTACACTTTCTTCTTGAAAATTTCTGTCTTCATTTTGGCAGTATATCTGCTGCTAATATATTAGTCTTGGTCCACTGATGTTGACACTGTTCTCTAATTGCATCCGTGCCTCCTTGCTTCTCCCTGTGTTTATTTCACACTTTCTCTTATAATTTTCACTCCATTATGTTGTTATAGCAGTGTCAAGGCTAGGGGCCAGGCCCTCAAGTATCATTCATGTACATATATATTATCTGGTATCTCCCTGTGCTTTGATGCATTCTCAGTAGTTTAGATTTTTTTTTTTTATTCTAGTCAGTCATTATTTAACTCGTGAACGTTTTCCACTGTACTTGCTGTCTTGAACAGTAGGATGGATTCTTCAACATAGTTCCAGTAAATATTAAAAGTATTGCTAGAACGAAGATACAAGTTTTCAAGAAAAAACTGAACAGCTTCCTGCTATAGACTCCGTATCAACTGTGTGGGCCTGTGGACCGCCAGCACAAACTGATTAACCAGGCTCTCATCTGGGAAGCCTTCCTGTCAGGCTGAGATGCAGGGTAGAAGAGCCCTTGAAAACGGTCACAGGTAAATCATATGTAAAAACCACGTAGTCGAAATTTTGAGTGAAAAATGAAAAACAAAATAGTAATTTTTTATATGTTAACCACCAGAAACCAACTGTAATAATTACACTGTTGCATTAGCAAAGATGTTCCTGCAACATGGTGTCTTTTTATGCAGTCACATAACTGTCTACTGGTAATCTGCTGCTGTAATAATGAGGTAGTACTATCAATATGTACGTCTGGTGATACGCTTCCTGTGTGTGCTTGGTGTGTATACTTGTGTACACTCTTATTGTGGTCGTGGGGTCAAGTTTTGCTTTCTGGCATAACTGGTTTCTGGCCTCCTGTACCCTGTCTTGGACTGGTACTACACTGGTACAGTATACCGGCAGTATGTATGTAAAACATACAGCGCAAGTTATGGTATTTTATTGTCAAGACGTTTCATTCACTGGGGACTTTATTAAGTCCCTGATGGTCGAAACGTCTTCACACTTTAAAATGTCATAACCAGGATTGTGTCTTTTAAATGACTCAGTCTCTCATAGCTTAATTATTGTAGAGTGTTTGTCACTCATACCTTCATTATTGTACAGTATCACTATCATGCCTTTATTATTGTACAATGTCACTCTCATGCTTTATTATTGTACAGTGTCACTCTCACATTTCATTATTGTACATTGTCACTCAATTATACCTTCACTATTGTACAGTGTCATTCATACCTTCATTATTGTACTGTGTTTGTCACCCTCACATACTCTCGTTGCTGTACACTGTTTGTGTTGGCCGCTTGCACATCCAGTTCATTCTGACAGACTGAGGATTATTTTTAAAACAATAAAATTCGATTTGTAAGTGTTAAAGTGTGTACACAGAGTTAACAAACGTTGTCTACTGAATTAACAACCTTAGAATAACTGTTATTGAAGGTCGCAGCCAGCGAGGACACACACTTTAGACTCATTGATTGGACTAAAATCTGATTTGAAGTGTGAGGGCCATAGAGGGGAAGAGGCAGTGGAAAGCATGACTCAGGCATTGGTGATATTGACGTAGGTAGTGGCGATACTGACTTAGGAAGTGGAGATATTAACTTAGGCAGTGGAGATATTAACTTAGGCACTGGAGATATTGACGTAGGTAGTGGCGATACTGACTTAGGAAGTGGAGATATTAACTTAGGCAGTGGAGATATTAACTTAGGCAGTGGAGATATTGATTTAAGTAATAAGGAAAGTGGCTTGAGCAGTTGGGACAGTGGATTCATCAGTGAGGAAAATGGCTTTAGCAGTGGAGAAAGTGGCTAAAGCAGTGGGGAAGGTGGCTTAACAGTGGGGAGAGTGACTTAAGGAACAGGAAGAGTGACATGGGTAGTAGGGAGGAGCCAGGAGGGGCGGATGGTTGGGATCATACAGGTGGAGATGTATGACATGGTTGTGATATTGCAGGAGGGAGATCGGGAAGGATTGCCAACTTATTAGTGAGAGGTTATGAAGAACCCTGAACTTAGTGGTGGGAGGGGTGGAAGGACGGTGGTGGTATGAGTGAGGAGAAGACAGTGGTGACCTGGAGAAGATAGTGGTGACCTGGAGAAGATAGTGGTGACCTGGTGACCTGAATGGAGATATATAACCTCTCACCGTCACGGACCTGCACCTGCTTTTTAATACTACTTGTGTGACCTTTCATTTATCCATAATCTTGTCTCCTTATCTGGTCAGGTCCTCTGGATATGGATCTGTTTCTTGGGACAAGATTTGTGTTTTTTGACCTAGCATTGTCCCCTGAGGTTTAGGTCTTCGCTCCTATCAGGCTACGTCATCTGGTGGCTGTCTTGGTATGTGGGGACGGCTCTGTCTCCACGTATCAAGATGTGTGAGGGTCTGGCTGCCAGGGCTCTGCATATTTGTGTTATGGGGGTCACATTGTAATAACCTTCTCAAGTTTCATTGTGTGTGTATGTATGTGTGTGTGTGTGTGTGTGTGTGTGTGTGTGTGTGTGTGTGTGTGTGTGTGTGTGTGTGTGTGTGTGTGTGTGAAAGGAACACGTGAAGGACCTGGGAATAAATATGTCAGCTGAACTTTCTTTCAAAGAGCACAGCAAGACCAAGGTAACGACAGCCAGGAGGATGAGGTGGATAATGAGAACTTTCAAAACTAGAGGAATAACGTCTATGGTGACACTTTTCAAATTACTTGTTCTCTCTCATTTGAAACATAGCTCAGTGTTGATGGCCCTGTTCAGGGCAGGAGAAATATCAGAGCTGGAACAGATACAGTGATCACTTACAGCCCGCATAGAACCAATAAAACATTATTAAATATGTACTCACTGGAATATAGGAAAGTACTTAAGGGCCTTGTCCCAAATCTGCACACTGCCATAGCAAAATATTGGAGTGAGAGAAATGGGAGGAAGTGCAAAAATAAACCCAGGGAAAAGCAGGGGTGCAGTAGGCACAATAATGGAACACTGTATCAACATTCGTGGCCCCAGACTATTCAGCATACTAACAGAATATATCAGAAACACTTGTGACAAGTGTAGAAGTCTTCAAGAGGAAACTGGACAAGTATCTTCACCAGGTGCCAAATCAACCAGGCTGTGATTGATATGTGTGGCGGCGGGCTACCAGCAGCAACAACCTGGTTGACCTTGTTAGCACCAGACGAGCCAGGCCTATAGCCAGGCTCCGGGAGTAGAAAACCCCTCAGAACCCATTAAAAGTATATCGGATGTAAAGGTGGTCTGGTCAACAGTGGCCATTGCTTGCTTGATCTGGTCAACAGTGGCCATTGCTTGCTTGGTCTGGTCAACAGTGGCCACTGCTTGCTTGGTCTGGTCAACAGTGGCCACTGCTTACTTGGTCTGGTCAACAGTGGTTTCTGCTTGCTTGGTCTGGTCAACAGTGGTTCCTGATTGCTTGGTCTGGTCAGCAGTGGTTCCTGATTGCTTGGTCTGGTCAGCAGTGGTTCCTGCTTGCTTGGTCTGGTCAGCAGTGGTTCCTGCTTGCTTGGTCTGGTCAACAGTGGTTCCTGCTTGCTTGGTCTGGTCAACAGTGGTTCCTGCTTGCTTGATCTGGTCAACAGTGGTTCCTGCTTGCTTGGTCTGGTCAACATTGATTCCTGCTTGCTTGGTCTGGTCAACAGTGGTTCCTGATTGCTTGGTCTGGTCAGCAGTGGTTCCTGCTTGCTTGGTCTGGTCAGCAGTGGTTCCTGCTTGCTTGGTCTGGTCAACAGTTGTTCCCGATTGCTTGGTCTGGTCAACAATGATTCCTGCTTGCTTGGTCTGGTCAACAGTGGTTCCTGCTTGCTTGGTCTGGTCAACAATGATTCCTGCTTGCTTGGTCTGGTCAACAGTGGTTCCTGATTGCTTGGTCTGGTCAACAATGATTCCTGCTTGCTTGGTCTGGTCAACAGTGGTTCCTGCTTGCTTGGTCTGGTCAACAGTGGTTCCTTAATTGCTTGGTCTGGTCAACAGTGGTTCCTGCTTGCTTGGTCTGGTCAACAGTGGTTCCTGCTTGCTTGGCTTGGTCAACAGTGGTTCGTGCTTGCTTGGCTTGGTCAACAGTGGCCACTGCTTGCTTGTTTCTGGTCAACAGTGGTTCCTGATTGCTTGGTCTGGTCAGCAGTGGTTCCTGCTTGCTTGGTCTGGTCAACAGTGGCCACTGTTTGCTTGGTCTGATTAACACTGGTTCCTGCTTGCTTGGTCTGGCAACAGTGGTTCCTGCTTGCTTGGCTTGGTCAACAGTGGCCACTGCTTGCTTGGTCTGGTCAACAGTGGTTCCTGCTTGCTTGGTCTGGTCAACAGTGGTTCCTGCTTGCTTGGCTTGGTCAACAGTGGTTCCTGCTTGCTTGGCTTGGTCAACAGTGGTTCCTGCTTGCTTGGTCTGGTCAACAGTGGTTCCTGCTTGCTTGGTCTGGTCAACAGTGGTTCCTGCTTGCTTGGCTTGGTCAACAGTGGTTCCTGCTTGCTTGGCTTGGTCAACAGTGGTTCCTGCTTGCTTGGCTTGATCAACAGTGGTTCCTGATTGCTTGGTCTGGTCAGCAGTGGTTCCTGCTTGCTTGGTCTGGTCAACAGTGGTTCCTGCTTGCCTGGCTTGGTCAGCAGTGGTTCTTGCTTGCTTGTTTCTGGTCAGCAGTGGTTCCTGCTTGCTTGGTCTGGTCAACAGTGGTTCCTGCTTGCTTGGCTTGGTCAGCAGTGGTTCTTGCTTGCTTGTTTCTGGTCAGCAGTGGTTCTTGCTTGCTTGTTTCTGGTCAGCAGTGGTTCTTGCTTGCTTGTTTCTGGTCAGCAGTGGTTCTTGCTTGCTTGTTTCTGGTCAGCAGTGGTTCTTGCTTGCTTGTTTCTGGTCAGCAGTGGTTCCTGACACTCGAAGGTGTTTAACTCTACGGGAAATAAATCTCACTCCTCCCTTTCTCTTTTTTTGACTTCGTACAGTTATAAGTAACCAGGAATACTATGTACAAAGGACAAACAACACTACGTATAGTTACAACTGACCAGGAACACTAGGTATATTTACAACTAACCAGGAACACTACGTATATTTACAACTAACCAGGAACACTACATACATTTATAACTAACCAGGAACACTACGTACATTTACAACTAACCAGGAACACTACGTATATTTACAACTAACCAGGAACACTACGTACATTTACAACTAACCAGGAACACTACGTACATTTACAACTAACCAGGAACACTACATACATTTACAACTAACCAGGAACACTACGTATATTTACAACTAACCAGGAACACTACGTATATTTACAACTAACCAGGAACACTACGTACAACAACACTATATAGTCGCAGCTAGACGGCAACACTGACTAGAAACAGTTACAACTAGCCAGCAAAACACTGACTAAATACAGCCACAACTAGCCAGCAGCACTACATACAGACACAACTAGCCGGTAATGACTAAATAAAATCACAACTAGCCAGCAACATTGGAATAGTTTTAAATGCAGTTGTTTTAAAAATAGTCAGGTAATTTTAGCCAGCAGCTCCAGGCATTCTATTCGAATTTCATTTAAATTCGGCCATTAACTTTTATTAAGAGTGTAGGGAAAAAAAAGTGGGCAGGGTGGCAGCATCGTGGGTGCAACACTCTCTCAGGTCTATGTAAATATAAATGGTAATACACCACACACCTTTGAATATGAACAGAAGAGATTTTTACCCGGGAATAATTGCATAACTTCTTTATAAAAAATACCGGGTTTTTTTTTGTGTGGCGTTGGTTCCACACTGCTGTGTGTGGTGATGGTTCCACACTGCTGTGTGTGGTGATGGTTCCACACTGCTGTGTGTGATGATGGTTCCACACTGCTGTGTGTGGTGATGGTTCCACACTGCTGTGTGTGGTGATGGTTCCACACTGCTGTGTGTGGCGATGGTTCCACACTGCTGTGTGTGGTGATTGTTCCACACTACTGTGTGTGGTGATGGTTCCACACTGCTGTGTGTGGCGATGGTTCCACACTGCTGTGTGTGGCGATGGTTCCACACTGCTGTGTGTGGCGATGGTTCCACACTGCTGTGTGTGGTGATGGTTCCACACTGCTGTGTGTGGCGATGGTTCCACACTGCTGTGTGTGGTGATGGTTCCACACTGCTGTGTGTGGTGATGGTTCCACACTGCTGTGTGTGGTGATGGTTCCACACTGCTGTGTGTGGCGATGGTTCCACACTGCTGTGTGTGGCGATGGTTCCACACTGCTGTGTGTGGTGATGGTTCCACACTGCTGTGTGTGGCGATGGTTCCACACTGCTGTGTGTGGCGATGGTTCCACACTGCTGTGTGTGGTGATGGTTCCACACTGCTGTGTGTGGTGATGGTTCCACACTGCTGTGTGTGGCGATGGTTCCACACTGCTGTGTGTGGCGATGGTTCCACACTGCTGTGTGTGGTGATGGTTCCACACTGCTGTGTGTGGCGATGGTTCCACACTGCTGTGTGTGGTGATGGTTCCACACTGCTGTGTGTGGTGATGGTTCCACACTGCTGTGTGTGGTGATGGTTCCACACTGCTGTGTGTGGTGATGGTTCCACACTGCTGTGTGTGGTGATGGTTCCACACTGCTGTGTGTGGTGATGGTTCCACACTGCTGTGTGTGGTGATGGTTCCACACTCCTGTGTGTGGTGATGGTTCCACACTGCTGTGTGTGGTGATGGTTCCACACTGCTGTGTGTGGTGATGGTTGCACACTGCTGTGTGTGGCGATGGTTCCACACTGCTGTGTGTGGTGATGGTTGCACACTGCTGTGTGTGGCGATGGTTCCACACTGCTGTGTGTGGTGATGGTTGCACACTGCTGTGTGTGGCGATGGTTCCACACTGCTGTGTGTGGTGATGGTTCCACACTGCTGTGTGTGGCGATGGTTCCACACTGCTGTGTGTGGTGATTGTTCCACACTGCTGTGTGTGGTGATGGTTCCACACTGCTGTGTGTGGTGATGGTTCCACACTGCTGTGTGTGGTGATTGTTCCACACTGCTGTGTGTGGTGATTGTTCCACACTGCTGTGTGTGGTGATTGTTCCACACTGCTGTGTGTGGCGATGGTTCCACACTGCTGTGTGTGGTGATGGTTCCACACTGCTGTGTGTGGTGATTGTTCCACACTGCTGTGTGTGGTGATTGTTCCACACTGCTGTGTGTGGTGATGGTTGCACACTGCTGTGTGTGGTGATTGTTCCACACTGCTGTGTGTGGCGATGGTTCCACACTGCTGTGTGTGGTGATTGTTCCACACTGCTGTGTGTGGTGATTGTTCCACACTGCTGTGTGTGGTGATTGTTCCACACTGCTGTGTGTGGTGATGGTTCCACACTGCTGTGTGTGGTGATTGTTCCACACTGCTGTGTGTGGTGATTGTTCCACACTGCTGTGTGTGGTGATGGTTCCACACTGCTGTGTGTGGTGATGGTTCCACACTGCTGTGTGTGGCGATGGTTCCACACTGCTGTGTGTGGTGATTGTTCCACACTGCTGTGTGTGGTGATGGTTGCACACTGCTGTGTGTGGCGATGGTTCCACACTGCTGTGTGTGGTGATGGTTCCACACTGCTGTGTGTGGTGATGGTTCCACACTGCTGTGTGTGGCGATGGTTCCACACTGCTGTGTGTGGCGATGGTTCCACACTGCTGTGTGTGGTGATGGTTCCACACTGCTGTGTGTGGTGATGGTTCCACACTGCTGTGTGTGGCGATGGTTGCACACTGCTTTGTGTGGCGATGGTTCCACACTGCTGTGTGTGGTGATGGTTCCACACTGCTGTGTGTGGCGATGGTTCCACACTGCTGTGTGTGGCGATGGTTGCACACTGCTTTGTGTGGTGATTGTTCCACACTGCTGTGTGTGGTGATTGTTCCACACTGCTGTGTGTGGTGATGGTTCCACACTGCTGTGTGTGGCGATGGTTCCACACTGCTGTGTGTGATGATGGTTCCACACTGCTGTGTGTGGTGATTGTTCCACACTGCTGTGTGTGGTGATGGTTCCACACTGCTGTGTGTGGTGATTGTTCCACACTGCTGTGTGTGGTGATTGTTCCACACTGCTGTGTGTGGTGATGGTTCCACACTGCTGTGTGTGATGATGGTTCCACACTGCTGTGTGTGGTGATTGTTCCACACTGCTGTGTGTGGTGATGGTTCCACACTGCTGTGTGTGGCGATGGTTCCACACTGCTGTGTGTGATGATGGTTCCACACTGCTGTGTGTGGCGATGGTTCCACACTGCTGTGTGTGATGATGGTTCCACACTGCTGTGTGTGATGATGGTTCCACACTGCTGTGTGTGATGGTTCCACACTGCTGTGTGTGATGATGGTTCCACACTGCTGTGTGTGATGATGGTTCCACATTGCTGTGTGTGGCGATGGTTCCACACTGCTGTGTGTGGCGATGGTTCCACACTGCTGTGTGTGGCGATGGTTCCACACTGCTGTGTGTGGCGATGGTTCCACACTGCTGTGTGATGATGGTTCCACACTGCTGTGTGTGATGGTTCCACACTGCTGTGTGTGATGATGGTTCCACACTGCTGTGTGTGATCCACACTGCTGTGTGTGATTGTTCCACACTGTTGTGTGTGATGATGGTTCCACACTGCTGTGTGATGATGGTTCCACACTGCTGTGTGTGATGGTTCCACACTGTTGTGTGTGATGATGGTTCCACACTGCTGTGTGTGATTGTTCCACACTGCTGTGTGATGATGGTTCCACACTGCTGTGTGATGATGGTTCCACACTGCTGTGTGTGGCGATGGTTCCACACTGCTGTGTGATGATGGTTCCACACTGCTGTGTGTGGCGATGGTTCCACACTGCTGTGTGATGATGGTTCCACACTGCTGTGTGATGATGGTTCCACACTGCTGTGTGTGGCGATGGTTCCACACTGCTGTGTGTGGCGATGGTTCCACACTGCTGTGTGTGGCGATGGTTCCACTCTGCTGTGTGTGGCGATGGTTCCACACTGCTGTGTGTGGCGATGGTTCCACACTGCTGTGTGTGATGATGGTTCCACACTGCTGTGTGTGGCGATGGTTCCACACTGCTGTGTGTGGCGATGGTTCCACACTGCTGTGTGTGGCGATGGTTCCACACTGCTGTGTGTGGCGATGGTTCCACACTGCTGTGTGATGATGGTTCCACACTGCTGTGTGTGATGATGGTTCCACACTGCTGTGTGTGGTGATGGTTCCACACTGCTGTGTGTGGCGATGGTTCCACACTGCTGTGTGATGATGGTTCCACACTGCTGTGTGTGGTGATGGTTCCACACTGCTGTGTGTGATGATGGTTCCACACTGCTGTGTGTGATGATGGTTCCACACTGCTGTGTGTGGTGATGGTTCCACACTGCTGTGTGTGATGATGGTTCCACACTGCTGTGTGTGGCGATGGTTCCACACTGCTGTGTGTGGCGATGGTTCCACACTGCTGTGTGATGATGGTTCCACACTGCTGTGTGTGGTGATGGTTCCACACTGCTGTGTGTGATGATGGTTCCACACTGCTGTGTGTGATGATGGTTCCACACTGCTGTGTGTGGTGATGGTTCCACACTGCTGTGTGTGATGATGGTTCCACACTGCTGTGTGTGGCGATGGTTCCACACTGCTGTGTGTGGTGATGGTTCCACACTGCTGTGTGTGGCGATGGTTCCACACTGCTGTGTGTGATGATGGTTCCACACTGCTGTGTGTGGCGATGGTTCCACACTGCTGTGTGTGGTGATGGTTCCACACTGCTGTGTGTGGCGATGGTTCCACACTGCTGTGTGTGGTGATGGTTCCACACTGCTGTGTGTGGTGATGGTTCCACACTGCTGTGTGTGGCGATGGTTCCACACTGCTGTGTGTGGCGATGGTTCCACACTGCTGTGTGTGGTGATGGTTCCACACTGCTGTGTGTGATGATGGTTCCACACTGCTGTGTGTGATGATGGTTCCACACTGCTGTGTGTGGCGATGGTTCCACACTGCTGTGTGTGGCGATGGTTCCACACTGCTGTGTGTGGCGATGGTTCCACACTGCTGTGTGTGGCGATGGTTCCACACTGCTGTGTGTGGCGATGGTTCCACACTGCTGTGTGATGATGGTTCCACACTGCTGTGTGTGGCGATGGTTCCACACTGCTGTGTGATGATGGTTCCACACTGCTGTGTGTGGCGATGGTTCCACACTCACTGAGGAAGATCCACACGGCTACAGTCTTTTTCTTCAACTTTTGTTTCTTTTATTAACATTATTAGGTACACGTATACCTCTTCTCTAACACTTGAACACTTCTAGCAGGTACTGAAGTTTTCTGATGCACTACTGAAGTATCTTCTTTTAAAGGACCGCAGTGTTTTTTTAATACTGCAGAACTTGAGCAGGACTGCAGAGCTTTCTTAATACTGGAGTTCTTTCTTACTTTGGTCATGACCAGTGTTTTCTGACACAATGCTGGAGTACTTTCTTACTTTGACCAGTGTTTTCTGACACAATACAAGAGTACTTTCTTACTTTGACCAGTGTTTTCTGACACATTACAAGAGTACTTTCTTACTTTGACCAGTGTTTTCTGACACAATACTGGAGTACTTTCTTACTTTAACCAGTGTTTTCTGACACAATACTTGAGTGCTTTCTTTGACCAGTGTTTTCTGACACAATACTGGAGTACTTTCTTACTTTGACCAGTGTTTTCTGACACAATACTGGAGTACTTTCTTACTTTGACCAGTGTTTTCTGACACAATACTGGAGTACTTTCTTACTTTGACCAGTGTTTTCTGACACAATACTGGAGTACTTTCTTACTTTGACCAGTGTTTTCTGACACAATACTGGAGTACCTTCTTATTTTGACCAGTGTTTTCTGACACAATACTGGAGTACCTTCTTATTTTGACCAGTGTTTTCTGACACAATACTGGAGTGCTTTCTTTGACCAGTGTTTTCTGACACAATACTGGAGTACTTTCTTACGCAGGACCTCAGTGTTTTCTTAATATTTAACAATGATTGATCTGACTAATACCATAACTGACCTAGTAGATACCATGACTGACCAGGTGAATGTCATGACTTACCAGGTGAATACCATGCCTGTCCAAATGAACACCATCACTGACCAGGTGAGTGCCATGACTGACCAAGTGAATAACATGACTGACCAAGTGAATACCATAACCAGGTAAATACCATGAATGACCAAGTGAGCGCCATGCCTGGTTATGATTGACCAGGCAAGTCAGATGATGACCATAAGGACCAGTTAAAGATACCACCTGGTTGCACTGAGTGCAGCAGTCAAGGTGACTAAACAGTAGTCATCATGTATGTAGTATAGCGTGATCAGTGGACACCCACCCAGTGTCCACATGTTTTCTTAGTTACGAACACTCACAGTAACATTTCAATTTATGAGTGCCTACCTACTATACAATTTAAGAGACTCCAGTGAAACCTGAAATCTGTAGTAATCACACCAAAATCTGAATCAGTGGGAGGATATATATATATTGAGAGAAACAAACAAGATTCAATACTGACACCGCTACGGTTCCCAACATATGTAAATGACCTCCCGGAATGGATCGAGTCCTGTGAGTCTGTGCTGATGTTAACTTAATGAGAGGTTCAGGGACTTTAGCATGCAGAAACAGGCTCCATGGGGACATGGACAGGCTCTAGAAATGGTCTAACAAATAAATTGAGTTAAATCCGAACAGCTGTAAGGCCGGGTGAAATGGAGGAGAGTGCAGACCAGAGATGCAGTTCACTCGCAGGAGGCCACAAGTATCAGTAAAATAAAAGGATCTACGACTTAATATCTTGCATGGAAATATTGTACGAGGTATTCCAGTGGTCGGATGTATGAGTCTTAAATTTATTCCCCAGATTCTTAGGTGCCATGGGAAATATCTAACCAAAAACAAACCACGTTTTGGGTTGGACCTCTACTTGTAACTGGCGATATAAGGAATTAGGGGGTTTGTTTTGAAACTGTGTGGGGACAGAATCTGCGTAGTAATTCTGAGCTCAGTGTCTCATTGCCTGGAGTGTGTGTAATAGATGGAGTTTGGCCTTCTATAAACATAGGTCAACTAGAGACCGGGAGAGTTTATTCTTGCCTCTCCAGTTAGATGAGGGACAAGATTACTCTAGATTCAAGATTTAGACTAGAAAGATTGATGGAAGAAACCCTGAGGCAGAAGTCTTTCTCAGTGTTTTGTGTAGATGTTGAAGTTAAGAGAGGTCTACTCAAGAACGAGAGCCTAATTATAGTAATAGTAATTATTGTCTAGAATATTTGTAATCCCTTTATCCATCAGTGAAATTAATGATTGTATTTGCCATATAAAGTTATACTTATATTCTAATATCTTATACATGTATTTTTAAAAAAGATATTAACCAAGTATGGGGGTAATTGGTAATTATAATTATTGTTCTGTCAGAGGTTAATGAGATGAAGCTAATTAGTGGTGTGTCAGGATAAAGGGTATGCAAGGTACACATTAACCAGCCTCTACAATCATTCCAGCACTAGCTGCTACGAACTCACTCACCACCAGCGGATATAAAACATATTTAACATAAATTATTGTTAATTATTAGTAGTATTCCATCACTCAAGAAGAGTATCTCTGGCAGTAGTGGTCTCAGAGTTCAGAATATGCTGTAGAGTCATCATTTGTCTTGTATTGACAAGTAAGAATCCTCAGTCATTAAGCAAATCACCGGGGTAATTAATTCTTAAATACTAATTACATTTTCTTTACAAGGAGAATTATAATATTACAAAATTGAAGATATACAAAGAACAGTTTTACTGATGTATACAGTAAATGAGAGTTTTAAACAAGACCCAATAATATCTTATTAACATTGTGACATTGTAGTCCCCAACTGCGTTCAGTACTTGACCTCACTGTACCAGAACAAGACAACACCACTGTACCAGAACAAGACAACACCACTGTACCAGAACAAGACAACACCACTATACCAGAACAAGACAACAACACTATACCAGAACAAGACAACACCACTATACCAGAACAAGACAACACCACTATACCAGAACAAGACAACACCACTCTGCCAGAACAAGACAACACCACTCTGCCGGAACAAGACAACACCACTCTGCCAGAACAAGACAACACCACTATACCAGAACAAGACAACACCACTATACCAGAACAAGACAACACCACTATACCAGAACAAGACAACACCACTCTGCCAGAACAAGACAACACCACTCTGCCAGAACAAGACAACACCACTATACCAGAACAAGACAACACCACTATACCAGAACAAGACAACACCACTCTGCCAGAACAAGACAACACCACTCTGCCAGAACAAGACAACACCACTATACCAGAACAAGACAACACCACTCTGCCAGAACAAGACAACACCACTCTGCCAGAACAAGACAACACCACTCTGCCAGAACAAGACAACACCACTATACCAGAACAAGACAACACCACTATACCAGAACAAGACAACACCACTATACCAGAACAAGACAACACCACTCTGCCAGAACAAGACAACACCACTCTGCCAGAAGACAACACCACTATACCAGAACAAGACAACACCACTATACCAGAACAAGACAACACCACTATACCAGAACAAGACAACACCACTATACCAGAACAAGACAACACCACTATACCAGAACAAGACAACACCACTATACCAGAACAAGACAACACCACTATACCAGAACAAGACAACACCACTCTGCCAGAACAAGACAACACCACTCTGCCAGAACAAGACAACACCACTATACCAGAACAAGACAACACCACTATACCAGAACAAGACAACACCACTATACCAGAACAAGACAACACCACTCTGCCAGAACAAGACAACACCACTATACCAGAACAAGACAACACCACTATACCAGAACAAGACAACACCACTATACCAGAACAAGACAACACCACTGTACCAGAACAAGACATCCATACTGTGCCAGAATAAGACATCCACACTGTCAGAAGAAGACAACCACACTGTGCCAAAATAAGAGAGAGAGAAACGAAATATACAACTTTTAACAATCTGTGTGAAGCCTCACCATCATGCCAGTTTGTACACCAGCAGCAGGCAGTACCGTGTCTCAGAGGCTAGCTGGATCATGCTAGCGTGTTCATGCACACACAAATACCATTTTTCAGAGGCTAGCTGGATCATCCTAGCGTGTTCATGCACACACAAAATACCATTTTTCAGAGGCTACCTGGATCATCCTAGCGTGTTCATGCACACACAAATACCATTTTTCAGAGGCTGTCTTGCTTGCGTGTACACGGACTGTCCATACTATAACTGAGGCTAACTAGATTCATACATGAACAGCTATAACCTGTTTCAGATACTAGCTGGGACACAGTGGAAAATATATACAGCACTATATACATATGGCAGATGACCAGGTTCAAGATGCAACATGGAAGGAGGTTGGTCCGGCCATGTACAGTCACTCCAGTACCAGTCACTCCAGCACTAGTCATTAGAGACTCCAGCACCAGTCACTACAGTCACTCCAGCACCAGTCACTATAGTCACTCCAGCACTAGTCACTACAATCACTCCAGCACCAGTCACTACAGTCACTCCAGCACTAGTCACTACAGTCACTCCAGCACCAGTCACTACAGTCACTCCAGCACCAGTCACTACAGTCACTCCAGCACCAGTCACTACAGTCACTCCAGCACCAGTCACTACAGTCACTCCAGCACCAGTCACTACAGTCACTCCAGCACCAGTCACTACAGTCACTCCAGCACCAGTCACTACAGTCACTCCAGCACTAGTCACTACAGTCACTCCAGCACTAGTCACTACAGTCACCCCAGCACCAGTCACTACAGTCACTCCAGCACTAGTCACTACAGTCACCCCAGCACCAGTCACTACAGTCACTCCAGCACCAGTCACTACAGTCACTCCAGCACCAGTCACTACAGGCACTCCAGCACTAGTCACTACAGTCACTCCAGCACTAGTCACTACAGTCACAGTCACTCCAGCACTAGTCACTACAGTCACTCCAGCACTAGTCACTACAGTCACTCCAGCACCAGTCACTACAGTCACTCCAGCACTAGTCACTACAGTCACTCCAGCACTAGTCACTACAGTCACTCCAGCACTAGTCACTACAGTCACCCCAGCACCAGTCACTACAGTAACTCCAGCACCAGTCACTACAGTCACTCCAGCACCAGTCACTACAGTCACTCCAGCACTAGTCACTACAGTCACTCCAGCACTAGTCACTACAGTCACTCCAGCACTAGTCACTACAGTCACCCCAGCACCAGTCACTACAGTCACTCCAGCACCAGTCACTACAGTCACTCCAGCACCAGTCACTACAGTCACTCCAGCACCAGTCACTACAGTCACTCAAGCACTAGTCACTACAATCACTCCAGCACTAGTCACTACAGTCACTCCAGCACCAGTCACTACAGTCACTCCAGCACCAGTCACTACAGTCACTCCAGCACCAGTCACTACAGTCACTCCAGCACCAGTCACTACAGTCACTCAAGCACTAGTCACTACAATCACTCCAGCACTAGTCACTACAGTCACCCCAGCACCAGTCACTACAGTCACTCCAGCACCAGTCACTACAGTCACTCCAGCACCAGTCACTCCAGCACCAGTCACTACAGTCACTCCAGCACCAGTCACTACAGTCACTCCAGCACCAGTCACTACAGTCACTCCAGCACCAGTCACTACAGTCACTCCAGCACCAGTCACTACAGTCACTCCAGCACCAGTCACTACAGTCACTCAAGCACTAGTCACTACAGTCACTCCAGCACCAGTCACTACAGTCACCCCAGCACCAGTCACTACAGTCACTCCAGCACCAGTCACTACAGTCACTCCAGCACCAGTCACTACAGTCACTCCAGCACTAGTCACTACAGTCACTCCAGCACCAGTCACTACAGTCACCCCAGCACCAGTCACTACAGTCACTCCAGCACCAGTCACTACAGTCACTCCAGCACCAGTCACTACAGTCACTCCAGCACGAGTCACTACAGTCACTCCAGCACCAGTCAGTCACTCCAGCACCAGTCACTACAGTCACTCCAGCACCAGTCACTACAGTCACTCCAGCACCAGTCACTACAGTCACTCCAGCACTAGTCACTACAGTCACTCCAGCACTAGTCACTACAGTCACTCCAACACCAGTCACTACAGTCACTCCAGCACTAGTCACTACAGTCACTCCAGCTCTAGTCACTACAGTCACTCCAGCACTAGTCACTACAGTCACTCCAGCACTAGTCACTACAGTCACCCCAGCACCAGTCACTCCAGCACCAGTCACTACAGTCACTCAAGCACTAGTCACTACAATCACTCCAGCACTAGTCACTACAGTCACTCCAGCACTAGTTACTACAGTCACTGCAGCACCAGTCACTATAGTCAGTGCAGCACCAGTCACTATAATCACTGCATCACCGGTCACTATAATCACTGCATCACCAGTCACTATAGTCACTGCATCACCAGTCACTATAGTCACTGCATCACCAGTCACTACAGTCACTGAAGCACCAATCACTACAGTCACTGCAGCACCAGTTACTACAGTCACTGCATCACCAGTCACTATAGTCACTGCATCACCAGTCACTATAGTCACTGCAGCACCAGTTACTATAGTCACTGCAGCACCAGTTACTAGTCACTGAAGCGCCAGTTACTATAGTCACTGCAGCACCAGTTACTATAGTCACTGAAGCACCAGTTACTATAGTCACTGCAGCACCAGTTACTAGTCACTGCAGCACCAGTTACTACAGTCACTGCAGCACCAGTTACTACAGTCACTGCAGCACCAGTTACTACAGTCACTGCAGCACCAGTTACTACAGTCACTGCAGCACCAGTTACTATAGTCACTGCAGCACCAGTTACTATAGTCACTGCAGCACCAGTTACTATAGTCACTGCAGCACCAGTTACTACAGTCACTGCAGCACCAGTTACTACAGTCACTGCAGCACCAGTTACTATAGCCACTGCAGCACCAGTTACTACAGTCACTGCAGCACCAGTTACTACAGTCACTGCAGCACCAGTTACTACAGTCACTGCAGCACCAGTTACTACAGTCACTGCAGCACCAGTTACTACAGTCACTGCAGCACCAGTTACTACAGTCACTGCAGCACCAGTTACTACAGTCACTGCAGCACCAGTTACTACAGTCACTGCAGCACCAGTTACTACAGCCACTGCAGCACCAGTTACTACAGCCACTGCAGCACCAGTTACTACAGCCACTGCAGCACCAGTTACTACAGCCACTGCAGCACCAGTTACTACAGCCACTGCAGCACCAGTTACTACAGCCACTGCAGCACCAGTTACTACAGCCACTGCAGCACCAGTTACTACAGCCACTGCAGCACCAGTTACTACAGTCACTGCAGCACCAGTTACTACAGTCACTGCAGCACCAGTTACTAGTCACTGCAGCACCAGTTACTACAGTCACTGCAGCACCAGTTACTACAGTCACTGCAGCACCAGTTACTACAGCCACTGCAGCACCAGTTACTACAGTCACTGCAGCACCAGTTACTACAGCCACTGCAGCACCAGTTACCACAGCCACTGCAGCACCAGTTACCACAGCCACTGCAGCACCAGTTACTACAGCCACTGCAGCACCAGTTACTACAGTCACTGCAGCACCAGTTACTACAGTCACTGCAGCACCAGTTACTACAGTCACTGCAGCACCAGTTACTACAGTCACTGCAGCACCAGTTACTACAGTCACTGCAGCACCAGTTACTACAGTCACTGCAGCACCAGTTACTACAGTCACTGCAGCACCAGTTACTACAGTCACTGCAGCACCAGTTACTACAGCCACTGCAGCACCAGTTACTACAGTCACTGCAGCACCAGTTACTACAGTCACTGCAGCACCAGTTACTACAGCCACTGCAGCACCAGTTACTACAGTCACTGCAGCACCAGTTACTACAGTCACTGCAGCACCAGTTACTACAGCCACTGCAGCACCAGTTACTACAGTCACTGCAGCACCAGTTACTACAGTCACTGCAGCACCAGTTACTACAGCCACTGCAGCACCAGTTACTACAGTCACTGCAGCACCAGTTACTACAGTCACTGCAGCACCAGTTACTACAGCCACTGCAGCACCAGTTACTACAGTCACTGCAGCACCAGTTACTACAGCCACTGCAGCACCAGTTACTACAGTCACTGCAGCACCAGTTACTACAGTCACTGCAGCACCAGTTACTACAGCCACTGCAGCACCAGTTACTACAGTCACTGCAGCACCAGTTACTACAGTCACTGCAGCACCAGTTACTACAGCCACTGCAGCACCAGTTACAACTACCACAATTAATCCTTAAGTCAAGTTCCTGCGTCTGCGTTAGTTCAAACTTTATATTATGTAATATTATCTTCATGACCCGGAGTGATGGTGATGGTGACGAGGTATTACAGTGATGGTGGTGGTGACGAGGTATTACAGTGATGGTGGTGGTGACGAGGTGTTACAGTGATGGTGGTGGTGACGAGGTGTTAGTGATGGTGGTGGTGACGAGGTGTTACAGTGATGGTGATGGTGACGAGGTGTTACAGTGATGGTGGTGGTGACGAGGTGTTACAGTGATGGTGGTGGTGACGAGGTGTTAGTGATGGTGGTGACGAGGTGTTAGTGATGGTGGTGGTGACGAGGTGTTACAGTGATGGTGATGGTGACGAGGTGTTACAGTGATGGTGATGGTGACGAGGTGTTACAGTGATGGTGGTGGTGACGAGGTGTTACAGTGATGGTGGTGGTGACGAGGTGTTACAGTGATGGTGGTGGTGACGAGGTGTTACAGTGATGGTGGTGGTGACGAGGTGTTACAGTGATGGTGGTGGTGACGAGGTGTTACAGTGATGGTGACGAGGTGTTACAGTGATGGTGACGAGGTGTTACAGTGATGGTGATGGTGACGAGGTGTTACAGTGATGGTGATGGTGACGAGGTGTTACAGTGATGGTGATGGTGACGAGGTGTTACAGTGATGGTGGTGGTGACGAGGTGTTACAGTGATGGTGACGAGGTGTTACAGTGATGGTGGTGGTGACGAGGTGTTACAGTGATGGTGGTGGTGACGAGGTGTTACAGTGATGGTGGTGGTGACGAGGTGTTACAGTGATGGTGGTGGTGACGAGGTGTTACAGTGATGGTGGTGGTGACGAGGTATTACAGTGATGGTGGTGGTGACGAGGTGTTACAGTGATGGTGGTGGTGACGAGGTGTTACAGTGATGGTGGTGGTGACGAGGTGTTACAGTGATGGTGATGGTGACGAGGTGTTACAGTGATGGTGATGGTGACGAGGTGTTACAGTGATGGTGACGAGGTGTTACAGTGATGGTGACGAGGTGTTACAGTGATGGTGATGGTGACGAGGTGTTACAGTGATGGTGGTGGTGACGAGGTGTTACAGTGATGGTGGTGGTGATGTTACAGTGATGGTGATGGTGGTGTTACAGTGATGATGGTGGTGTTACAGTGATGGTGGTGTTGGTGTTACAGTGATGGTGGTGTTAGTGTTACAGTGATGGTGGTGTTGGTGTTACAGTGATGGTGATGTTGGTGTTACAGTGATGGTGGTGTTGGTGTTACAGTGATGGTGGTGGTGACGAGGTGTTACAGTGATGGTGGTGGTGACGAGGTGTTACAGTGATGGTGGTGGTGACGAGGTGTTACAGTGATGGTGGTGGTGACGAGGTGTTACAGTGATGGTGGTGGTGACGAGGTGTTACAGTGATGGTGGTGGTGACGAGGTGTTACAGTGATGTGTGGTGGTGACGAGGTCGTACAGTGATGGTGGTGGTGACGAGGTATTACAGTGATGGTGGTGGTGACGAGGTGTTACAGTGATGGTGGTGGTGACGAGGTGTTACAGTGATACAGTGATGGTGATGGTGACGAGGTGTTACAGTGATGGTGATGGTGACGAGGTGTTACAGTGATGGTGGTGGTGACGAGGTGTTACAGTGATGGTGATGGTGACGAGGTGTTACAGTGATGGTGATGGTGACGAGGTGTTACAGTGATGGTGGTGGTGACGAGGTGTTACAGTGATGGTGATGGTGACGAGGTATTACAGTGATGGTGGTGGTGACGAGGTATTACAGTGATGGTGATGGTGACGAGGTGTTACAGTGATGGTGGTGGTGACGAGGTATTACAGTGATGGTGGTGGTGACGAGGTATTACAGTGATGGTGGTGGTGACGAGGTGTTACAGTGATGGTGGTGGTGACGATGGTGGTGGTATTACAGTGAGGTGTTACAGTGATGGTGGTGGTGACGAGGTGTTACAGTGATGGTGGTGGTGACGAGGTGTTACAGTGATGGTGGTGGTGACGAGGTGTTACAGTGATGGTGGTGGTGACGAGGTGTTACAGTGATGGTGGTGGTGACGAGGTGTTACAGTGATGGTGGTGGTGACGAGGTGTTACAGTGATGGTGGTGGTGACGAGGTGTTACAGTGATGGTGATGGTGACGAGGTGTTACAGTGATGGTGGTGGTGACGAGGTGTTACAGTGATGGTGATGGTGACGAGGTGTTACAGTGATGGTGATGGTGACGAGGTGTTACAGTGATGGTGATGGTGACGAGGTGTTACAGTGATGGTGGTGGTGACGAGGTGTTACAGTGATGGTGGTGGTGACGAGGTGTTACAGTGATGGTGATGGTGACGAGGTGTTACAGTGATGGTGGTGGTGACGAGGTGTTACAGTGATGGTGGTGGTGACGAGGTGTTACAGTGATGGTGATGGTGACGAGGTGTTACAGTGATGGTGGTGATGGTGACGAGGTGTTACAGTGATGGTGATGGTGACGAGGTGTTACAGTGATGGTGGTGGTGACGAGGTGTTACGAGGTGTTACAATGAGTGATGGTGATGGTGAGGTGTTACAGTGATGGTGATGGTGACGAGGTGTTACGAGGTGTTAGTGAGTGATGGATGGTGATGGTGACGAGGTGTTACAGTGATGGTGATGGTGACGAGGTGACAGTGATGGTGATGGTGACGAGGTGTTACAGTGAGGTGTGGTGACGAGGTGTTAGTGAGTGATGGTGCTGGTGACGAGGTGTTACAGTGATGGTGATGGTGACGAGGTGTTACAGTGATGGTGGTGGTGACGAGGTGTTAGTGATGGTGATGGTGACGAGGTGTTACAGTGATGGTGGTGGTGACGAGGTGTTAGTGATGGTGGTGGTGACGAGGTGTTACAATGATGGTGATGGTGACGAGGTGTTACAGTGATGGTGGTGGTGACGAGGTGTTATTGATGGTGGTGGTGACGAGGTGTTACAGTGATGGTGGTGGTGACGAGGTGTTACAATGATGGTGATGGTGACGAGGTGTTAGTGATGGTGGTGACGAGGTGTTACAGTGGTGGTGGTGACGAGGTGTTAATGATAATGGTGACGAGGTGTTACAGTGATGGTGGTGGTGACGAGGTGTTACAATGATGGTGATAAGGTGTTACAGTGATGCTGGTAGTGACGAGGTGTTACAATGATGGTGATGGTGACGAGGTGTTACAGTGATGGTGATAAGGTGTTACAGTGATGGTGGTAGTGACGAGGTGTTACAGTGACGGTGGTGCTGAGGTGTTATAGTGATGGTAGTGGTGACGAGGTGTTAGTGATGGTGGTGACGAGGTGTTACAGTGATGGTGGTGGTGACGAGGTGTTAGTGATGGTGGTGACGAGGTGTTACAGTGGTGGTGGTGACGAGGTGTTAGTGATAATGGTGACGAGGTGTTAGTGATGGTGGTGGTGACGAGGTGTTGCAGTGATGGTGATAAGGTGTTACAGTGATGGTGGTGGTGACGAGGTGTTACAATGATGGTGATGGTGACGAGGTGTTAGTGATGGTGATAAGGTGTTACAGTGATGGTGGTGGTGAGGAGGTGTTACAATGACGATGATGGTGACGAGGTGTTTGTTACAGTGATGGTGGTGGTAACGAGGTGAAACAGTGATGGTGGTGGTGACGAGGTGAAACAGTGATGGTGGTGGTGACGAGTTGTTACAGTGATGGTGGTGGTGACGAGTTGTTACAGTGACGGGAGTCATGACGAGGTGTTTGTTACAGTGATGGTGGCAGTGACTAGGTGTTACATTGATGGTGGTGGTGATGAGGTGAAACAGTGATGGTGGTGGAGACGAGGTGTTACGGTGATGGTGATGAGATGTTACAGTGATGGTGATGAGATGTTACAGTGATGGTGGCAGTGACGAGATGTTGGTGATGGTGGTAGTGGTGACGAGGTGTTACAGTGATGGTAGTGGTGACGATGTGTTAGTGATGGTTACGAGGTGTTACACTGATGGAGATGGTGACAAGATGTTACAGTAATGGTGATGACGAGGTGTTACAGTGATGGTGGTAGTGACGAGGTGTTACAGTGATGGTGGTAGTGACGAGGTGCTACAGTGATGGTGGTAGTGACGAGGTGTTTGTTACAGTGCTGGTGGTAGTGACGAGGTGTTTGTTACAGTGCTGGTGGTAGTGACGAGGTGTTAGTGATGGTGGTAGTGACGAGGTGTTACAATGATGGTGGTGGTGACGAGGTGTTAGTGATGGTGGTGGTGGTGACGAGGTGTTACAGTGATGGTGGTAGTGACGAGGTGTTTCAGTGGTGTTGGTGGTGACGAGGTGTTACAGTGATGGTGGGAGTGACTAGATGTTACAGTGATGGTGGTGACGAGGTGTTTGTTACTGTGATGGTGGTAGTGACGAGGTGTTAAAGTGATGGTGGTGACGAGGTGAAACAGTGATGGTGGTGGTGACGAGGTGTTAATGATGGTGGTGACGAGGTGTTACAGTGATGGTGGTGGTGACGAGGTGTTAGTGATGGTGGTGACGAGGTGTTACAGTGATGGTGGTGGTGACGAGGTGTTAATGATGGTGGTGACGAGGTGTTACAGTGATGGTGGTGGTGACGAGGTGTTAGTGATGGTGGTGACGAGGTGTTACAGTGATGGTGGTGGTGACGAGGTGTTAATGATGGTGGTGACGAGGTGTTACAGTGATGGTGGTGGTGACGAGGTGTTAGTGATAGTGGTAGTGAGGTAGTGTTAGTGATGGTGGTAGTAGCGAGGTGTTGCAGTGATGGTGGTGACGAGGTGTTGCAGTGATGGTGACGAGGTGTTACAGTGATGGTGGTGGTGACGAGGTGTTACAGTGATGGTGGTGGTGACGAGGTGTTAGTGATGATGGTGACGAGATGTTTGTTACAGTTCAAAGACCGAACAATATATCTGCTGGATCTGCTAGACAAACGATAGGATGGATAATGAGAACCTTCAAAACTAGGGACGCCAAGCCCATGATGATTTTCTTCAAATCGCTTTTCTCTTGGCAGGAATACTGCTGTACTCTAACTGACCTGGAGAGTGTACAAAGAACTTTCACTGCACACATAAGTACAATCCGGCACCTAAGTTACTGGGAATGGTTGAAGTCCCTTGATTTGTATTCCCTGGAGCGCAGGCGAGAGAGATACATGATAGTATACACTTAGAAAATCCTAGAGGGATTAGTACCAAACTTACACACGAAAATCACTCCTTGTTAAAGCAAAATACTCGGCAGGAGATACAACTTTCCCCCAATGAAAGGTAGGGGCGCCACGAGTACACTGAGAGACAACACAATAAGTGTCCGGGGCCCAAGACTGTTCAACTGCCTCCCAGCATACATAAGAGGGATTACCAACAGACCCCTGGCTGTCTTCAATAAGGCACTGGACAAGCACCAAAAGTCAGTACCTGACCAGCCGGGCTGTGGTTTCTACGTCAGTTTGCGTGCGGCCAGCAGTAACAGCCTGGTTGATCAGACCCTGATCCACCACGAGGCTTGGTCGCAGACCGAGCCGCGGGGGCGTTGACCCCCGAAATCCTCTCCAGGTAAAGTCCAGGTAAACAGTGATGGTGGTAGTGACGAAGTGTTAGTGATAGTAGTGATGAGGTGTTACGGTGATGGTAATGGTGAGGTGTTCGTTACAGTGATGGTGGTGGTGACGAGGTGTTAGTGGTGGTGACGAGGTATTTGTTGCAGTGATGGTGGTGGTGACAAGGTGTAATAGTGATGGTGGCGGTGACTAGATGTTACATTGATGGTGGTAGTGACGAGGCGTTACGTTGATGGTGGTGGTGACGAGGTGTTACGTGATGGTGGTGGTGACGAGGTGTTACGTTGATGGTGGTGGTGACGAGGTGTTTGTGACAGTGATGGTGGTAGTGACGATGTGTTACAGTGTTGGTGGTGGTGACGAGGTGTTCGTTAGTGATGGTGGTAATGACGAGGTATTACAGCGAGGGTAGTGTCGTAATGTTACAGTGAAGGTAGTGTCGTAGTGTTACAGTGAATGTGATAGTGACGAGATGTTAGTGATGGTAGTGACGAGATGTTACAGTGATGGTAGTGACGTGTTACAGTGATGGTGGTAGTGACTAGGTGATAGTGGTAGTGACGAGATGTTACGTTGATGGTGATAGTGACGAGGTGTAACAGTGATGGTTGTAGTGACGAGGTGTAACAGTGATGGTTGTAGTGACGAGGTATTACGGTGATGGTGTGACGAGGTGTTACAGTGATGGTAGTGACGTAGTGTTAGTGATGGTGGTAGTGACGAGGTGTTACGGTGATGGTGTGACGAGGTGTTTATTGCAGTGCTAACAGTGTAGTAAGTCAGCCAGTGATGCTGCAGTATATCACGTTCATCATACTACAGTGACTTTCACTGTAGCTTGCTGCAAGCAGCGTAATGGAAATCGGATTTAAATACATTATTTCACATTATGTGAATTTTAAAAAAAAGTGAATTATGTATAACTTGAAGCGCACTGTCCGCAGATTTGTTATTGATGTATAGGTATACATGTATGCTATGCATTAGTTATATGTATTTTGTTTTTCCAAAGGTACGATAGTGTGTGTTACAAAGTGAGGGCCAAATGGTGTGGATTTTTAGGCAGCGTTGCTGCTTCTGCAAATAGTGCCTGTGACACCATTGCTGGTGCCAGGTGTGTGGCGGTCATTATAGTGCCAGGGTGCCTGTGACACCATTGTTGGTGCCAGGTGTGTGGCGGTCATTATAGTGCCAGGGTGCCTGTGACACCATTGTTGGTGCCAGATGTGTGGCGGTCATTATAGTGCCAGGGTGCCTGTGACACCATTGTTGGTGCCAGGTGTGTGGCGGTCATTATAGTGCCAGGGTGCCTGTGACACCATTGTTGTTGCCAGGCGTGTGGCGGTCATTATAGTGCCAGGGTGCCTGTGACACCATTGTTGGTGCCAGGTGTGTGGCGGTCATTATAGTGCCAGGGTGCCTGTGACACCATTGTTGGTGCTAGGTGTGTGGCGGTCATTATAGTGCCAGGGTGCCTGTGACACCATTGTTGGTGCCAGGTGTGTGGCGGTCATTATAGTGCCAGGGTGCCTGTGACACCATTGCTGGTGCCAGGTGTGTGGCGGTCATTATAGTGCCAGGGTGCCTGTGACACCATTGTTGGTGCCAGGTGTGTGGCGGTCATTATAGTGCCAGGGTGCCTGTGACACCATTATTGGTGCCAGGTGTGTGGCGGTCATTATAGTGCCAGGGTGCCTGTGACACCATTGTTGGTGCCAGGTGTGTGGCGGTCATTATAGTGCCAGGGTGCCTGTGACACCATTATTGGTGCCAGGTGTGTGGCGGTCATTATAGTGCCAGGGTGCCTGTGACACCATTGTTGGTGCCAGGTGTGTGGCGGCCAATATAGTGCCAAGGTTCCCGTGACACCAGTGTTAGTGCCAGGTGTTTGGTGGTGATTACAAGTTATGACTAGGATGCTGCCTGCAAGCAGCAACAACCTAGTTGACCAGACCTGGCTTTCAACCGCTACAGGTTAGTAAGGGTGGAATGTATATTATTGACCTGTGTGTTGTGGGTGCACCAGGAGAGTCCATGTACACGCCAGGAGAGTCCATGTACACGCCAGAAGAGTCCATGTACACACCAGGAGAGTCCATATACACACCAGGAGAGTCCATGTACACACCAGGAGAGTCCATGTACACACCAGGAGAGTCCGTGTACACATCAGGAGAGGCCATGTACACAGGAGAGTCGTGCACGCCAGGAGAGTCCGTGTACACACCAGGAGAGTCGTGCACGCCAGGAGAGTCCGTGTACACACCAGGAGAGTCGTGCACGCCAGGAGAGTCCGTGTACACACCAGGAGAGTCTACCTGGTGTTGATCAGGTTATCCACCGGTATGACCCCGATTAACCAGGCTCTTGGTGATAATGACGAGGTCCACCATAAACACCACAACCCCGCTGATCAGTCACTGGCTTGAAAAACTTGTTCAGTTCCTTCACGAAGACAGTCAGGAGTCAGTTAATCCCCCTCTATATATGATGGGAGGACGTTTAAAAGTTTTGTATCTCTCGCCTACTTTCCAAGGAGTACAGATCAAGGGACTTCAAAAGGTCACAGTAGTTTAGGTGCTTGACTGAATCAGTGCGAGCAGTGAAGGTTCTCTGAACATTCTCCAGGTCTGTATTTTTCTTGCCTTGAATGGAACTGTTAGTGTACACACTAGGCTGGTTACTACACAAATATCTCTCACATAGGAGAAGAAACATTTGACGACGTTTCGGTCTGACTTGGACCATCATTGTTCCAATTACGATATTGTGACTTTATATTCTTTTAGGCCAGTCATTGTACAGAAAAGGATAGCCAGTGTAAACAGTGTACGGAGTGCACAAAGTACACTAGGAGGAGGAGTGTTGTGGCAGCGGTGTTGACCCTGGTGATGGTGGTACTTTTGATATACCTTTGATGAGTTCCCAGAAGTTTTCTACTCCCGGAGCCCGACCATGGGCCAGGCTCGTCTGTTGCTTGCCTGATCAACCAAGCTGTTGCTGCTGGTGGCCCGCTGGCCACATATCCATCACAGCCTGGTTGATCTGGCATCTGGTGAAGATGTCTAATTTTCTTCTACATTTGTTCCAGCAGTACTTTTGATATCTTCTGGTGGTAATGATGATGGTAGTGGTCATGGTAATGGAGGTGATGATAATAGTATTGATGGTAATGGTGGTGATGGTTATAGTGGTGATAACAGTGGTGATGATAATAGTGGAGATAATAGTGGTGGTGATAATAGTGGTGGTGATAATAGTGGTGGTGATAATAGTGGTGATGGTAATGGTGGTGATGGTTATAGTGGTGATAACAGTGGTGATGATAATAGTGGAGATAATAGTGGTGGTGATAATAGTGGTGGTGATAATAGTGGTGGTGATAATAGTGGTGATGGTAATGGTGGTGATGGTTATAGTGGTGATAACAGTAGTGATGATAATAGTGGTGATGATAATAGTGGTGGTGATAATAGTGGTGATAATAGTGGTGATGGTAGTGGTGGTGATGTTAATGGTGGTGATAACAGTGGTGATGATAATAGTGGTGATAATAGTGGTGGTGATAATAGTGGTGGTGATAATAGTGGTGATGGTAATGGTGGTGATGGTTATAGTGGTGATAACAGTGGTGATGATAATAGTGGTGATAATAGTGGTGATGGTAATGGTGGTGATAATAGCGATGATAATAGTGGTGATGGTAGTGGTGGTGATGTTAATGGTGGTGATGATAATGGTGATGCCAGTCTCCCTCCCCCTCCCAGGGTTGATGCCCACCATCACATGGTGATGGTAGTTATGGTGGCAGTAGTGGTTATGGTGGTGGTAGATTTGTAGTAAATATAATAGATTAGTGGAACAAATTACAAGGTAGCTTTACTGATGCAATATTTTGGATTACTTGTAACAGCATGTTGGAGAGAAACCCGAGGAGGAATGTTGAGGTGTGAATGTTGACGTGTGAATGTTGAGGTGTGAATGTTGAAGTGTGAATGTTGAGGTGTGAATGTTGAGGTGTGAATGTTGAAGTGTGAATGTTGAGGTGTGAATGTTGAGGTGTGAATGTTGAAGTGTGAATGTTGAGGTGTGAATGTTGTGTGAATGTTGAGGTGTGAATGTTGAAGTGTGAATGTTGAGGTGTGAATGTTGACGTGTGAATGTTGAGGTGTGAATGTTGAGGTGTGAATGTTGAAGTGTAAATGTTGAGGTGTGGATGTTGAGGTGTGAATGTTGAGGTGTGGATGTTGTGTGAATGTTGAAGTGTAAATGTTGAGGTGTGGATGTTGAGGTGTGAATGTTGAGGTGTGAATGTTGAGGTGTGGATGTTGAGGTGTGGATGTTGAGGTGTGAATGTTGAGGTGTGAATGTTGAGGTGTGGATATTGAGGTGTGGATATTGAGGTGTGGATGCTGAGGTGTGGATGTTGAGGTGTGGATATTGAGGTGTGGATGTTGAGGTGTGGATGTTGAGGTGTGAATGTTAAAGTGTGAATGTTGAGGTGTGGATATTGAGGTGTGGATGTTGAGGTGTGAATGTTGAAGTGTGAATGTTGAGGTGTGGATATTGAGGTGTGGATGTTGAGGTGTGAATGTTGAGGTGTAGATGTTGAGGTGTAGATGTTGAGGTGTGAAGGTTGAAGTGTGAATGTTGAGGTGTGGATGTTGAGGTGTAGATGTTGAGGTGTGAATGTCGAGGTGTGGATGTTGAGGTGTGAATGTCGAGGTGTGGATGAGGTGTGAATGTTGAGATGTGGATGTTGAGGTGTGAATGTTGAGGTGTGGATGTTGAAGTGTGAATGTTGAGGTATGGATGTTTAGGTGTGGATGTTGAGGTGTGAATGTTGAGGTGTGGATGTTGAGGTGTGGATGTTGAGGTGTGAGTGTTGAGGTGTAGATGTTGAGGTGTGAATGTTGAGGTGTGGATGTTGAGGTGTGAATGTTGAGGTGTGGATTTTAAAGTTTGAATGTTGGGGTGTGAATGTTGAGGTGTGAATGTTGAGGTGTGGATGTTGAAGTGTGAATGTTGAGGTGAAGATGTTGAGGTGTGGATGTTGAGGTGTGAATGTTGAGGTGTGGATGTTGAGGTGTGAATGTTGAGGTGTGAATGTTGAGGTGTGAATGTTGAGGTGTGGATGTTGAGGTGTGAATGTTGAAGTGTGAATGTTGAGGTGTGGATGTTGAGGTGTGGATGTTGAGGTGTGGATGTTGAGGTGTGGATGTTGAGGTGTGAATGTTGAAGTGTGAATGTTGAGGTGTGGATATTGAGGTGTGGATGCTGAGGTGTGAATGTTGAGGTGTGGATGTTGAGGTGTGAATGTTGAAGTGTGAATGTTGAGGTGTGGATATTGAGGTGTGGATATTGAGGTGTGGATGCTGAGGTGTGGATGTTGAGGTGTGGATGTTGAGGTGTGAATGTTAAAGTGTGAATGTTGAGGTGTGGATATTGAGGTGTGGATGTTGAGGTGTGAATGTTGAGGTGTAGATGTTGAGGTGTAGATGTTGAGGTGTAGATGTTGAGGTGTGAATGTTGAAGTGTGGATGTTGAGGTGTGAATGTTGAAGTGTGAATGTTGAGGTGTGGATATTGAGGTGTGGATGTTGAGGTGTGAATGTTGAGGTGTAGATGTTGAGGTGTAGATGTTGAGGTGTGAAGGTTGAAGTGTGAATGTTGAGGTGTGGATGTTGAGGTGTGGATGTTGAGGTGTGAATGTTGAGGTGTAGATGTTGAGGTGTGAATGTCGAGGTGTGGATGTTGAGGTGTGAATGTTGAGGTGTAGATGTTGAGGTGTAGATGTTGAGGTGTGAATGTTGAGGTGTGGATGTTGAGGTGTGAATGTTGAAGTGTGAATGTTGAGGTGTGGATGTTGAAGTTTGAATGTTGGGGTGTAGATGTTGATGTGTAGATGTTGAGGTGTGAATGTTGAAGTGTGGATGTTGAAGTGTGAATGTTGAGGTGTGGATGTTGAGGTGTGAATGTTGAGGTGTGGATGTTGAGGTGTGGATGTTGAGGTGTGAATGTTGAGGTGTAGATGTTGAGGTGTAGATGTTGAGGTGTGAATGTTGAGGTGTGGATGTTGAGGTGTGAATGTTGAGGTGTGGATGTTGAAGTGTGAATGTTGAGGTGTGGATGTTGAAGTTTGAATGTTGGGGTGTGAATGTTGAGGTGAAGATGTTGAGGTGTGGATGTTGAGGTGTGAATGTTGAGGTGTGGATGTTGAGGTGTGGATGTTGAGGTGTGAATGTTGAGGTGTGGATGTTGAGGTGTGAATGTTGAGGTGTGAATGTTGAAGTGTGGATGTTGAGGTGTGAATGTTGAGGTGTGGATGTTGAAGTGTGAATGTTGAGGTGTGAATGTTGAAGTGTGGATGTTGAGGTGTGAATGTTGAGGTGTGGATGTTGAGGTGTGAATGTTGAGGTGTGAATGTTGAAGTGTGGATGTTGAGGTGTGGATGTTGAGGTGTGAATGTTGAGATGTGGATGTTGAGGTGTGAATGTTGAGGTGTAGATGTTGAGGCGTAGATGTTGAGGCGTAGATGTTGAGGTGTGAATGTTGAGGTGTGGATGTTGAGGTCTGAATGTTGAAGTGTGAATGTTGAGGTGTGGATGTTGAGGTGTGGATGTTGAAGTTTGAATGTTGAGGTGTGAATGTTGAGGTGTGGATGTTGAAGTGTGAATGTTGAGGTGTAGATGTTGAGGTGTGGATGTTGAGGTGTGAATGTTGAGGTGTTGATGTTGAGGTGTGGATGTTGTGTGAATGCTGAAGTTTGAATGTTGAGGTGTGAATGCTGAAGTTTGAATGTTGAGGTGTGAATGTTGAGGTGTGGATGTTGAAGTGTGAATGTTGAGGTGTGAATGTTGAGGTGTGAATGTTGAGGTGTGAGTGTTGAGGTGTGAATGTTGAGGTGTGAATGTTGAGGTGTGAATGTTGAGGTGTGAATGTTGAGGTGTGAATGTTGAAGTGTGAATGTTGAGGTGTGAATGTTGAAGTGTGAATGTTGAGGTGTGGATGTTGAGGTGTGAATGCTGAAGTTTGAATGTCGAAGTGTGGATGTTGAGGTTTGGATGTTGTGGTGTGGATGTTGAGATGTGAATGTTGGGGTTTGGATGTTGGGGTGTGGATGTTGATTTGTGAATGTTGAAGTGTGAATGTTGAGGTGTGAATGTTGAAGTGTGAATGTTGTGATGTGAATGTTGAGGTGTGATTGTTGAAGTGTGAATGTTGGAGTGTGAATGTTGAAGTGTGAATGTTGAGGTGTGAATGTTGAAGTGTGAATGTTGTGATGTGAATGTTGAGGTGTGATTGTTGAGGTGTGGATGGTGTGATGTGAATGTTGAGGTGTGGATGTTGAAATGTGAATGTTGAGGTGTGCGGCCATGCTGCCTTGCGTCACCCTCCAGTAGACCTATGGTGCTTCTCTCTCAGACAAATAGAGTTATTTGTAGTCATAGTTGCAATTTAACTTCATAAATATTGACGTCGAAGAATAATGATACACAAGCTACAGTATATTCACAAGTTAAACCTGATGACATAAAAGTTGGAACAATAAACAATATTTTTTTTTACCATTTAATTTTGGCCTAAATAATCTGACTTATATTTTACTTATTAACCAGTAATTTTCATGGTCAGTAAATGTTATAGATGTGATGTAAATGGTTTATAAAATCGACAAGAGGCCACTGGCTGGCGAAACGTTTCCTCAATAAAGATTCCCAAATATTGCACTTGTCTCATTCTTCAAATGTTATGGAGTTTGTGTCCCATCTGGGCCCGATTAAGGTGGTACACAGAGGAACAAATCTGGTGGATTTAATAACAACTTCCTGGGCTCACAAAGAGGAAACTCTGAGCCTCGTAACAAACTATCCTGACGTTGCACGTATCCCAGCTCCCTCGCTACTGGAGTTCCTCACCACCAGGAACTACCTTCATGTTGCTGAAGGGCTTTTGATGCAAGAAATTGCTACTATCCTGCCTTTAGATCTAAGGTGATTATCCCTCATTCTTCAGGCACTGCGTCAGCTCTACAGATTTAGCTTTCGTAGTGAATTAATAATGACGGTAATGGTGAAACAGTGTATGTTTATTGACGAGAGGTTTCACCTGCTTAGCAGGCTTGGTTGGCAACGCATTCACCGCACATACTGGGTGTCCGTGGTATATGGGTGTTAGTCGACTGATACGGATCGCATCCTAGGTGGTGGTAGTATACCTAAGATAGAGCTGAGGTATTATAACAGCTCTTAGGCTGTAAAATTGATTTGTGTAAAAGAAATGAACAGTGAAAATGTAGATACGAGGTGGTCAGTCACTCAGTCTTGGTATCAATAAAGATATCAAATGTTGCACATGTGTTGTACTCGTCTAGTTGTCGGTACTGTATACCATTATAACAGTGGTGGACGACTGAGTTAAGTTGGAGTACCACAAAGAACCATGATACAGCTCTCGTTGTTGGAGTGCCACACACAACCATGATACAGCTCTCGTTGTTGGAGTGCCACACACAACCATGATACAGCTCTCGTTGTTGGAGCGCCACACACAACCATGATACAGCTCTCGTTGTTGGAGCGCCACACACAACCATGATACAGCTCTCGTTGTTGGAGCGCCACACACAACCATGATACAGCTCTCGTTGTTGGAGTGCCACACACAACCATGATACAGCTCTCGTTGTTGGAGTGCCACACACAACCATGATACAGCTCTCGTTGTTGGAGTGCCACACACAACCATGATACAGCTCTCGTTGTTGGAGTGCCACACACAACCATGATACAGCTCTCGTTGTTGGAGTGCCACACACAACCATGATACAGCTCTCGTTGTTGGAGTGCCACACAGAACCATGATACATCTCTCGTTGTTGGAGTGCCACACAGAGCCATGGTACAGCTCTCATTGTTGGAGTGCCACATAGAACCATGGTGCAGCTCTCGTTGGAGTGCCACACAAAGCAATGGTACGGCTCTCGTTGCTGGAGTGCCACACAGAGCCATGGTACAGCTCTCGTTGGAGTGCCACACTGTTACAAAAAACGCGATTCTAAAAGCTTAGAGATTTCCAGTGAATGCTAGAAAGGACTGCCCTTCTAGCATCCAGCCTGTTACTGGGTTTTCGTAACAAGTAGTCAGTATCCTTGTCCAATTATCCATTAGAATTCAATATGATTCAATAGTGCTTCAGGATTACAGTTGGTAGGCTACTAACTAGAGAAATTAAAATTTAATAAATTTATTAAGTCTAGAGGTATATTATCAAATTAAATTAAATTAAATTAATCACAGTAATCAACATAATATCACTTCTCTCGAGTACAATATTATTGTGCTGAAAGCACATATCACATTTATAATTCTTAAGTACCGTCTGGTACATCAGCATTTAATAAGATATTACAAATATGTACAAGTAAGTGTGTATGTGTGTAAGTGCTCTAAGTAGTTCGCTATGTCTCAAGACTCGACTAGACTTAAACAAGTGACTGACCAAGTCCTCAAATAAACTAACTTCTTAACCAACTGGCAGTCAGAACAGTCTGCTTGAACAATAAAAAGAATGCTAATCCCAATAGCAATATAACAAGCAACTGCGACACAGAGCCATGATGCTGTTCTCGTTGATGGAGTGCCAAACAGAACCATGGTTCTCTCGGAGTGCCGGACAGAGCCATGATCCTGCTCTCGTTGATGGAGTGCCACACAATCATGGTTCTGCTCTCGTTGGATTGCCAGGCAGAGCCATGATCCTGCTCTTGTTGGAGTGCCACACAGTCATGGTGCTGCTCTCGGAGTGCCACACAGAGCCATCATGCTCTCGTTGGAGTGCCACACAGAGCCACAATGCTGCTCTCGTTGGAGTGCCACAGAGAGCCATGGTGCAGCTCTCGTTGTTGGAGTGCCACACACAGCCATGGTGCTGCTCTCGTTGATGGAGTGCCACACAGAGCCATGGTGCTGCTCTCGTTGGAGTGCCACACAGCCATGGTGCTGCTCTCGTTGATTGAGTGCCTCAGAGAACCATGGTGCTGCTCTCGTTGATTGAGTGCCTCACAGAACCATGGTGCTGCTCTCGTTGGCGTGCCACACAGAGCCATGGTGCTGCTCTCGTTGTTGGAGTGCCGCACAGAGCCATGGTGCTGCTCTCAATTGAGTGCCACACAGAGCTATGGCACAACTCTCGCTGAGTGCCACACAGAGCCATGGCGCTGCTCTCGTTGGAGTGCCACACAGAGCCATGGTGCTGCTCTCGTTGATGGAGTGCCACACAGAGCCATGGTGCTGCTCTCGTTGGCGTGCCACACAGAGCCATGGTGCTGCTCTCGTTGATTGAGTGCCTCACAGAACCATGGTGCTGCTCTCGTTGGCGTGCCACACAGAGCCATGGTGCTGCTCTCGTTGTTGGAGTGCCGCACAGAGCCATGGTGCTGCTCTCGATTGAGTGCCACACAGAGCTATGGCACAACTCTCGTTGGAGTGCCACACAGAGCCAAGGTGCTGCTCTCTCTGATGGAGTGCCACACAGCCATGGTGTTGCTCTGGAGTGCCACACACAGCCATGGTGCTGCTCTCGTTGGAGTGCCACGAGAAGCCATGGTGCTGCTGTCGTTGGAGTGCCGCACAGAGCCATGGTGCTGCTCTCTTTGGAGTGCCACACAGAACCATGGTGCTGCTCTCGTTGGAGTACCACACAGAGCCATGGTGCTGCTCTCGTTGCAGTGCCACACAGAGCCATGGTGCTCCTCTCGTTGGAGTACCACACAGAGCCATGGTGCTGCTCTCGTTGGAGTGCCACAAGAAGCCATGGTGCTGCTGTCATTGGAGTGCCACACAGAGCCATGGTGCTGCTCTCTTTGGAGTGCCACACAGCCATGGTGCTGCTCTCGTTGCAGTGCCTCTCAGAACCATGGTGCTGCTCTCGTTCGAGTACCACACAGAGCCATGGTGCTGCTCTCGTTGCAGTGCCACACAGAGCCATGGTGCTGCTCTCGTTGCAGTGCCTCACAGAACCATGGTGCTGCTTTCGTTGGAGTGCCACACAGAGCCATGGTGCTGTTCTCGTTGGAGTGCCACACAGAGCCATGGTGCTGCTCTCGTTGGAGTGCCGCACAGAGCCATGGTGCTGCTCTCGTTGGAGTGCCACACAGAGCCATGGTGCTGCTCTCTTTGAAGTGCCACACAGAGCCATGGTGCTGCTCTCGTTGCGGTGCCACACAGAGCCATGGTGCTACTCTCGTTGCAGTGTCACACAGAGCCATGATGCTGCTCTCGTTGCAGTGCCACACAGAGCCATGGTGCTGCTCTCGTTGCAGTGCCACACAGAGCCATGGTGCTGCTCTCGTTGCAGTGCCACACAGAGCCATGGTGCTGCTCTCGTTGGAGTTCCACACACAGCCATGGTGCTACTCTCTTTGATGGAGTGCCACACAGAGCCATGGTGGTGGTGCTACCCGGGCCTCGCTGAACTACACTGATGGACTGCCCGAGGGGTCACTATGCACCTCCCAAGTTCTTAAACCTCACATCGTAACTTTTGGAAAGATGTGAGACATTTTACACTGCAACAAATTTATTTAGCAGTAGCACGAATTTCAAGATTTTTTTTATTAAAGCGATTCTGTGTGTGTGTGTGTGTGTGTGTGTGTGTGTGTGTGTGTGTGTGTGTGTGTGTGTGTGTGTGTGTGTGTGTGTGTGTGAGCGTGTGTGCGCGTGTGCGCGTGTGTGCGTGTGCGCGTGTGTGCGTGTGTGCGCGTGTGTGCGTGTGTGCGCGTGTGTGCGTGTGTGCGTGTGTGTGTGTGCGTGTGCGCGTGTGCGTGTGTGTGTGTGTGTGTGTGCGTGTGTGCGTGTGTTTCACGTGAAATAATGTGTATGCCAGCATTAAACTGTGCACTGAACTGTGGAACCTAACATAACTTTGCTAAATTTATGGAATATAATATATCTGGATCCTGGCCAACCTCTTTAATTAGGTAGTATTGTTTAGCAATTAAAGTGGGGTGTCTTAATTTTAGTAAAGGGCTCTTGATCCAAGAAATTGGTGCTGTTCTTCCCTCGTGATGTTGCTTCAGCCCTGTCATTCACTTGAGATGGAATGTGTGTAGTATGTGATTCAATAAAATGGTAGGTATCTGTTGACTCAGGAAGGAATCTCAGCCAACGATGTGGCTGGAGGCGGATGTTCTTGCCACACCTATATTTCAGAAGGTGGTGTCAGTGCTGAGGGTCTTGGTGGACCACTCTGCTGTAAGTGTATTGTACCAGTACAGTTCTGTATTTCCTCACTTTTTATAGTTCAGCAATAAATCACTGTACTTTTATAGCGTGTATCCTTGTCCCAGAAAAGTATCTCTGGTGAATATAGTGACTGCTGCTTGATAGTGTATATTATGAGCAGCAAGTGTTCTCCAGAACTCAGTCGTAGCGATTAAATGGAGATTGAGCTTTACTTAGTGTCTATCAGGAGATGAAGAAAGATGTAACCCCCCTGGTGTGACTTCCTCGGATCAAAGATGATTGTCTTTCGTCCCCAGGAGCTTTTTGTTCCCAGTGGGTATAATCGTTCCTCGTGAATAATAAATAATAATAATAATAATAATAATTTTTTTTTTATTATCACACCGGCCGATTCCCACCAAGGCAGGGTGGCCCGAAAAAGAAAAACTTTCACCATCATTCACTCCATCACTGTCTTGCCAGAAGGGTGCTTTACACTACAGTTTTTAAACTGCAACATTAACACCCCTCCTTCAGAGTGCAGGCACTGTACTTCCCATCTCCAGGACTCAAGTCCGGCCTGCCGGTTTCCCTGAATCCCTTCATAAATGTTACTTTGCTCACACTCCAACAGCACGTCAAGTATTAAAAACCATTTGTCTCCATTCACTCCTATCAAACACGCTCACGCATGCCTGCTGGAAGTCCAAGCCCCTCGCACACAAAACCTCCTTTACCCCCTCCCTCCAACCCTTCCTAGGCCGACCCCTACCCCGCCTTCCTTCCACTACAGACTGATACACTCTTGAAGTCATTCTGTTTCGCTCCATTCTCTCTACATGTCCGAACCACCTCAACAACCCTTCCTCAGCCCTCTGGACAACAGTTTTGGTAATCCCGCACCTCCTCCTAACTTCCAAACTACGAATTCTCTGCATTATATTCACACCACACATTGCCCTCAGACATGACATCTCCACTGCCTCCAGCCTTCTCCTCGCTGCAACATTCATCACCCACGCTTCACACCCATATAAGAGCGTTGGTAAAACTATACTCTCATACATTCCCCTCTTTGCCTCCAAGGACAAAGTTCTTTGTCTCCACAGACTCCTAAGTGCACCACTCACTCTTTTTCCCTCATCAATTCTATGATTCACCTCATCTTTCATAGACCCATCCGCTGACACGTCCACTCCCAAATATCTGAATACGTTCACCTCCTCCATACTCTCTCCCTCCAATCTGATATTCAATCTTTCATCACCTAATCTTTTTGTTATCCTCATAACCTTACTCTTTCCTGTATTCACCTTTAATTTTCTTCTTTTGCACACCCTACCAAATTCATCCACCAATCTCTGCAACTTCTCTTCAGAATCTCCCAAGAGCACAGTGTCATCAGCAAAGAGCAGCTGTGACAACTCCCACTTTGTGTGTGATTCTTTATCTTTTAACTCCACGCCTCTTGCCAAGACCCTCGCATTTACTTCTCTTACAACCCCATCTATAAATATATTAAACAACCACGGTGACATCACACATCCTTGTCTAAGGCCTACTTTTACTGGGAAAAAATTTCCCTCTTTCCTACATACTCTAACTTGAGCCTCACTATCCTCGTAAAAACTCTTCACTGCTTTCAGTAACCTACCTCCTACACCATACACTTGCAACATCTGCCACATTGCCCCCCTATCCACCCTGTCATACGCCTTTTCCAAATCCATAAATGCCACAAAGACCTCTTTAGCCTTATCTAAATACTGTTCACTTATATGTTTCACTGTAAACACCTGGTCCACACACCCCCTACCTTTCCTAAAGCCTCCTTGTTCATCTGCTATCCTATTCTCCGTCTTACTCTTAATTCTTTCAATTATAACTCTACCATACACTTTACCAGGTACACTCAACAGACTTATCCCCCTATAATTTTTGCACTCTCTTTTATCCCCTTTGCCTTTATACAAAGGAACTATGCATGCTCTCTGCCAATCCCTAGGTACCTTACCCTCTTCCATACATTTATTAAATAATTGCACCAACCACTCCAAAACTATATCCCCACCTGCTTTTAACATTTCTATCTTTATCCCATCAATCCCGGCTGCCTTACCCCCTTTCATTTTACCTACTGCCTCACGAACTTCCCCCACACTCACAACTGGCTCTTCCTCACTCCTACAAGATGTTATTCCTCCTTGCCCTATACACGAAATCACAGCTTCCCTATCTTCATCAACATTTAACAATTCCTCAAAATATTCCCTCCATCTTCCCAATACCTCTAACTCTCCATTTAATAACTCTCCTCTCCTATTTTTAACTGACAAATCCATTTGTTCTCTAGGCTTTCTTAACTTGTTAATCTCACTCCAAAACTTTTTCTTATTTTCAACAAAATTTGTTGATAACATCTCACCCACTCTCTCATTTGCTCTCTTTTTACATTGCTTCACCACTCTCTTAACTTCTCTCTTTTTCTCCATATACTCTTCCCTCCTTGCATCACTTCTACTTTGTAAAAACTTCTCATATGCTAACTTTTTCTCCCTTACTACTCTCTTTACATCATCATTCCACCAATCGCTCCTCTTCCCTCCTGCACCCACTTTCCTGTAACCACAAACTTCTGCTGAACACTCTAACACTACATTTTTAAACCTACCCCATACCTCTTCGACCCCATTGCCTATGCTCTCATTAGCCCATCTATCCTCCAATAGCTGTTTATATCTTACCCTAACTGCCTCCTCTTTTAGTTTATAAACCTTCACCTCTCTCTTCCCTGATGCTTCTATTCTCCTTGTATCCCATCTACCTTTTACTCTCAGTGTAGCTACAACTAGAAAGTGATCTGATATATCTGTGGCCCCTCTATAAACATGTACATCCTGAAGTCTACTCAACAGTCTTTTATCTACCAATACATAATCCAACAAACTACTGTCATTTCGCCCTACATCATATCGTGTATACTTATTTATCCTCTTTTTCTTAAAATATGTATTACCTATAACTAAACCCCTTTCTATACAAAGTTCAATCAAAGGGCTCCCATTATCATTTACACCTGGCACCCCAAACTTACCTACCACACCCTCTCTAAAAGTTTCTCCTACTTTAGCATTCAAGTCCCCTACCACAATTACTCTCTCACTTGGTTCAAAGGCTCCTATACATTCACTTAACATCTCCCAAAATCTCTCTCTCTCCTCTGCATTCCTCTCTTCTCCAGGTGCATACACGCTTATTATGACCCACTTCTCGCATCCAACCTTTACTTTAATCCACATAATTCTTGAATTTACACATTCATATTCTCTTTTCTCCTTCCATAACTGATCATTTAACATTACTGCTACCCCTTCCTTTGCTCTAACTCTCTCAGATACTCCAGATTTAATCCCATTTATTTCCCCCCACTGAAACTCTCCTACCCCCTTCAGCTTTGTTTCGCTTAGGGCCAGGACATCCAACTTCTTTTCATTCATAACATCAGCAATCATCTGTTTCTTGTCATCCGCACTACATCCACGCACATTTAAGCAACCCAGTTTTATAAAGTTTTTCTTCTTCTCTTTTTTAGTAATTGTATTATTATATTATTTTAGTAATAATATAATAATAATAATAATGAGAGTTAGCTCTGTGAGTGATAAGAGGCGTGTGAGCCAAGAGTTCCTCCCTCAGCTGCGCATCATTCACAACACTGCTAAAAATTGGAACATGAGAAAGTTGAGAGTTTCTTTTTATCATCATCTCGCAGTCATTGTTCTCTTCCTCCTGCGCCTCTCGCCTTCTACTTCCCAGCATCGCTCTCAAAAAAAAAAAAAACTGTTGTTGCTAGTCAGCCGTACGGTCGACTGCGTGCAGCAATCACCAACAACATTATTGATCAGGGCATCAACCAGGGAAGCGGTGATCCCACATAACTGACTCGGGTAACTTACAGAAAAGCATCCCATACCCCCTCACACGTTCTCCCCAATTTCATGCACCCCCCCCCCCCCGTGTTCTTTCACTAGCCATCTGTTTCTCATATAAACATGGAACATACTTGAGGTCCAGCATTTACTCACTGCCTTAACAGTTTCATAAAATGAAAGATGTGGTAGGAAATGTAAAGTAGATCCAGTGAAAAGCAGGAGCGCCGTGACCAAGACTGCAACCTGCTACCTGAAAATATTAAAAACATTTCTGAAACGAGTGTAGAATTTCTTGAGAAGAAACTGGATCACTACCTCGTAAGTGAAATAACTGCCTTAATTTTCAAGGGGACTAAGAGTTTTCAACTCCTTCCCTTTATACACAAATGAAATTGTTTTAAAACTCTTGCTCTTTTCAAGAAGAAACTTAAATAAATTCCTCAAGTCACTTCCTGATCAGCCTTGCTGTGGTGCATACGTTGGACTACTTGCGGCTAGAATCACACTTGTTCTGGGACCTGGGGGGACAGATCCCCGGAAATGTGCACAGGTAAGTGCTAGATCAGGCAGGCTGTGAATACTATGGGGGCCAGTGGGCCGCTAACAGTAACAGTGTAATTGAATAGACAATCAACAATGAATCCTGTCCATATCCTGAGCTGCCAGCGTAGAAAACCCCTTGAAACACACAACTGATAAAAAATCTTCCTCAGGCCAAGTTGTTGGCCGCAGCTTGTCATTCCCCAAGCTTGTGTTCTTACTCACCGTATCCTTCGTAGATTCCTCTATCTACCATCAGACTACCCGTTCTTGTATTGCTCCAGCACCCCTCCTTTTTTGTCGCTCTCTTTGACAAATGTCTGCTGCTTCCTCCTGTGGCTACTCTACATGAATGCTGCTGATGCTGACTTGTGCTTGTGATGATTAAGTTGGTCTGATGCTCCTGCTAGTGGTGGTGCTGATCTGCTGCTTGCGGTGCTGATAGTGGTGCTGAAGCTGGTGTGTTGTTGCTGGTGCTACTGCTGATCTCTGTTGATGTTAGTGTTTTTGTTGCTGCTCATTGGTTGATGGTAGTGTGCTCCTGCTGAACCGGTTAATGTTTTTGCTGCTTCCCCTGTGTTGACTGTAGCGATGATCATGACGTTACTGCTTCTGCTGTTGCTTCTGCTGCTGCTAAATCTTCGGCTTAGTAAATCTGTCGCTGCTGCTTTCCGGGGATTTCTGATGTCCCTGTTGCCCCGTTGCTTCTGTTGTACCTGACTCTTTTGTGACTTTCTGTTGATATTCTGCTGCTATAAATATTTTATCATGTTATTAATTATACTGGTGCTTTAAAAGAGATAATTCAGTAAGCGTAAAAGGCCCAAGACTGTTCAACATCTTCCGTTCATACGGAAGGGGAATTACCAGCAGACCCTGACTGTCTTCAAGAAGGCAACGGATAAGTACCTCAAGTTAGTTCCTGATCTCCAGAAGAATTTTTGCCTAGGCTGGACTGGCGTGCGGCTAGAATCAGTCTAATTGGCGGCCTGGTTGGGACCAGCCGCGCTTCCAGTGATCCCTGGAATTGTTTACAGGTAAATTAGAGGTATCTAAATTTTTAATGCTGCTGACGCTGCTAATGTTGTTTAGTTGCTTTTAACGGTGATTGTGGAGCTGTAAATGTTAATGTTGCTGCCTGTGGTGTTGCTGCCTTTGCTGTTGTTGCCCTTTAGTGTTGCTGTCTTCAGTGTTATTACCTTTGTTTTTGGTATTGCTGCCTTTCATGCTGATTGTGGTATTTAGATATACTTAGTGTTAATAATGCTATTTTGTTCTTATTTTTTGTTTGCAGCTCTGCTGCCCGTGGCACTGATAATGCTGCTGTAGCAACTGTACTGAGTGACACGATCCTGGTGGTGGTGGTGGTGCTCTTGGTGGTGGTGGTGGTGGTGTTGGTGGTGCTGGAACTGGGTGTGCTGCTGATCCTCGTGTTGTTGTTGCATGTGTTGCTGTGAAAGTCATGTTTGCTATTTTTTGTGTGTGTAACGCGTTGTGTTTTGTTTTATGTTACTGAATACTAATGTTGGTGATGCCTTTGCTGCCGTGTACCATCGTTGTGGAGACCTGCCACTGCTGCTGCTGCCGCCACCCTGATGCTGTTATTGCTGCTGCTGGGCTACGGCTAGCACTGCTTCTGCTGCCTGATCAACCAGGCTGTGATGGCTATGTGGACCAGTGGGCCGCCAACAGCAATAGCCTGGATAATCAGTCAAGAATCAGAAAATATTGGCCCCGGGCCGAGTAGCCGGAGTAGGAAGACTCGTTAAACCGGTCAAAAGTCTGCTGAAACTGCTGCGGCTGTTGCTGCTGCGTCTGTTGCTGCGTCGTCTGCGCTGCTGCTGCTGCTGCTGCTGCTGCTGCTGCCGCCACAACAATGGCAACGGAAATGAATTGTTCTCGAGATTACTGTTCAGGTGTTGTTGATTGCTGATGAGCTGACGTTGTTGACAGTACGAGTGATCGCTGCCTTGGTTATACCAGTGGCTCGCTGTAGTTAAGCACGCAAGCTAAATCCATTGCTGTGAAGCTGTATCACGTTACTTGAGAGAGCTGTGACCTAGTTGTTAACACCTGTATCTTACGTTATTTTAAAAGATTTGTGACGTAGCTGTTACTCAACTGACTCAGTTTTTAGCAAGCCGCTAACCAAACTGAGAGTCGAAGATCAAAATGAATTTTTTATGAGAGAGCCACAAAATTTAGTTAACACAAGCCTATCCGATGTTATCCTGACGCCAAATGACTTCGAACAGGCGATAAATGACATGTCCATGCACTCTGCCCCAGGGCCAGACTCATGGAACTCGTGTTCATCAAGAACTGCAAGAAGCCCCTATCACGAGCCTTTTCCATCCTATGGAGAGGGAGCATGGACACAGGGGTCGTCCCACAGTTACTAAAAACAACAGACATAGCCCCACTCCACAAAGGGGGCAGTAAAGCAACAGCCAAGAACTACAGACCGATAGCACTAACATCCCATATCATAAAGATCTTTGAAAGAGTCCTAAGAAGCAAGATCACCACCCATCTAGAAACCCATCAGTTACACAACCCAGGGCAACATGGGTTTAGAACAGGTCGCTCCTGTCTGTCTCAACTATTGGACCACTACGACAAGGTCCTAAATGCACTAGAAGATAAAAAGAATGCAGATGTAATATATACAGACTTTGCAAAAGCCTTCGACAAGTGTGACCATGGCGTAATAGCGCACAAAATGCGTGCTAAAGGAATAACAGGAAAAGTCGGTCGATAGATCTATAATTTCCTCACTAACAGAACACAGAGAGTAGTCGTCAACAGAGTAAAGTCCGAGGCAGCTACGGTGAAAAGCTCTGTTCCACAAGGCACAGTACTCGCTCCCATCTTGTTCCTCATCCTCATATCCGACATAGACAAGGATGTCAGCCACAGCACCGTGTCTTCCTTTGCAGATGACACCCGAATCTGCATGACAGTGTCTTCCATTGCAGACACTGCAAGGCTCCAGGCGGACATCAACCGAATCTTTCAATGGGCTGCAGAAAACAATATGAAGTTCAACGATGAGAAATTTCAATTACTCAGATATGGTAAACACGAGGAAATTAAATCTTCATCAGAGTACAAAACAAATTCTAGCCACAAAATAGAGCGAAACACCAACGTCAAAGACCTGGGAGTGATCATGTCGGAGGATCTCACCTTCAAGGACCATAACATTGTATCAATCGCATCTGCTAGAAAAATGACAGGATGGATAATGAGAACCTTCAAAACTAGGGAGGCCAAGCCCATGACACTCTTCAGGTCACTTGTTCTATCTAGGCTGGAATATTGCTGCACACTAACAGCACCTTTCAAGGCAGGTGAAATTGCTGACCTAGAAAATGTACAGAGAACCTTCACGGCGCGCATAACGGAGATAAAACACCTCAATTACTGGGAGCGCTTGAGGTTCCTAAAACTGTATTCCCTGGAACGCAGGCGGGAGAGATACATGATTATATACACCTGGAAAATCCTATAGGGACTAGTACCGAGCTTGCACACGAAAATCACTCACTACGAAAGCAAAAGACTTGTCAGACGATGCAACATCCCCCCAATGAAAAGCAGGGGTGTCACTAGCACGTTAAGAGACCATACAATAAGTGTCAGGGGCCCGAGACTGTTCAACTGCCTCCCAGCATACATAAGGGGGATTACCAACAGACCCCTGGCAGTCTTCAAGCTGGCACTGGACAAGCACCACAGCCGGGCTGTGGCTCGTACGTTGGTTTGCGTGCAGCCAGCAGCAACAGCTTGGTTGATCAGGCTCTGATCCACCAGGAGGCCTGGTCACAGACCGGGCCGCGGGGGCGTTGACCCCCGGAACTCTCTCCAGGTAAACTCCAGGTATCTGTATCAAGTTATATAAGGAGAGCTGTAACGTAGCTGCTAGTAGCTGTCTTATCCACAACATCAACGCTCTACACAGCGAAACGTTACAGTAAAAGCTTATTCTGCGTCTTGAGTCTTTATCTTAAGATTGTGTGCGAGTGGTCTAGGAGGAGACCAGATCTTTAGTCCCTTGGAGTGTGTAAACAGCTCTTGGAGGCCACACCTTGTTACACTGTTCACGTCATTCTGGTGTGCTAAGGGAGTTCTTTTCAGCCATTGTGGAGGATCTACATGTGGTGATGCAACCTGTTATCAGACAGAGATAAATCATGGAAGAGTATCATCCATTGCAGACGATATTAGAATCTGTATGAGTGTGACATCTGTTGTCAGCAGAGCAAACCTTCAGGGTGACTACACTATAATTTTCAGTAAGGACAAGTTTCAGTCCTCACAGAACATTATAGCTCTATGGGGACTGAACTATACAGAGTAACGGAACATTTAGTTGCTCTGTATAGAGAGAATAAGAAAATAAAAACTAGAACGAATTATAAAGAAAAACTCGAATTACTCAACATAAAACTAATTTGAAAGAGACAAAAAGAAAAGCACAATAGGAGAACAATAAGCACAAAAAGAGAACATTGTGTCAACATCCGTAGTCTCAGACTTATCATCTTTTCAGAAGATATGAGAAACATTGCTCATTTCACTAGTAATACCCTCATCAAGGTCATTGATATATATTATAAACAACAACGGGCCCAAGACTGATCCCTGTGGAACCCATCTTGTTACAGATCCCCACTCGGATTTAACCCCATTTATGGACACACTCTGCTTCCTGTCTGTGAGCCATGACTCGATCCACGAGAGCACTTTTTCCCCAATGCCATGAGCTGCCACTTTCTTTAACAGTCTTTGGTGCGGAACTCTATCAAAAGCCTTACTAAAATCTAAGTAAATAATATCAAATTCTTTATCGTGATCAACAGCATCAAAAGCTTTACTGAAGAAAGTTAATAAATTAGACAAGAACGGCCTCTCATGAATCCATACTGAGTGTCATTAATCAAGCTATGCTTATCGAGATGGCTTCTTATAATCTCAGCTATAATTGACTCTAGTAATTTGCCTACAATTGAGGTCAGGCTTATTGGGCGGTAATTTGACGGTAACGACTTGTCCCCTGTTTTAAAAATAGGAATTACATTAGCCATCTTCCACATATCAGACACTACACCTGTTTGAAGAGATAAATTAAAAATATTAGTTAATGGTTCACAGACTTCCATTTTGCATTCCTTAAGAACCCTTGAAAAAACCTCATCAGGACCCGGCGACTTATTTTGCTTCAGTCTGTCTATCTGCTTCACAACCATTTCACTAGTGACTGTGATGTTACATAATTTATCTTCTTCTGGCCCACTATAAAAATTAATTACTGGAATATTGTTAGTGTCTTCCTGTGTAAAAACCGAGAGAAAATAATTATTTAAAATCGAGCACATTTCATTCTCTTTGTCAGTAAGGTGCCCATAGTTATTTTTAAGGGGACCTATCTTATCTCTGACTTTTGTTCAAAAGACCTGGAAAAAACTTTTTGGGTTAGTTTTCGAATCCCTAGCACTTTAATTTCATAGTCCCTTTTAGCTTTTCTTATCCCCTTTTTAATATCCCTCTTAATAACAAAAAAGGCACAATACCGTGACTGGAACGATACACAAATAACCCGCACATAAAAGAGAGAAGCTTACGACGACGTTTCGGTCCGACTTGGACCATTGACAAAGTCGTCGTAAGCTTCTCTCTTTTATGTGCGGGTTATTTGTGTATCCCTCTTAATGTCAATATATTGATTCATAAGATGACCCTCACCTCTTTTGATACGCCTATAAATTCCTTTCTTATGCCCTAGTAGATATTTCAGCCTATTATTCATCCATTTTGGGTCATTTCTATTTGATCTAATTTCTTTATACGGGATAAACGTTCTTTGAGCAGCATGTATAGTGTTCAGAAAACTGTCATATTGATAGCTCTCTTCGTTACCCCAGTCAACAGATGATAAGTGTTCTCTAAGCCCATCGTAATCTGCTAAGCTAAAATCTGGAACTGTTACTGAGTTATCCCTACTATCATACTTCCATTCAATGCTAAATGTAATTGATTTGTGGTCGCTAGCACCCAGTTCCTCTGAAATTTCTAAATTATTAACAAGGGATTCATTGTTTGTCAGAACTAAGTCAAGCAGGTTATTACCCCTTGTAGATTCTGTCACAAACTGCTTCAAAAAACAATCCTGAACTACTTCTAAGAAGTATGATTCTAAATTCCCAGTCAAGAAATTCCAATCAATATGACTAAAGTTAAAGTCTCCTAGAATTACTACATTATCGTGCCTTGTGGCCTTAACAATTTCCTCCCATAGTAGTCTCCCTTGGTCCCTATCTAAGTTTGGGGGACGGTATATCACACCTAAAATTAATTTTTCATGCTCCTCTGAAAATTCTATCCAAACAGACTCTGTATGTGTTACTTCAGACTTAATACCCGTTTTTATGCAACAGTTCAAGCGATCTCGGACATACAATGCCACCCCACCCCCCTTCCCGATACTTCTATCTACTTGGAACAATTTAAAACCCTGAATGTGACATTCCACAGGCATGTCCAGACTTTTTGAATTAAACCACGTCTCAGTTATGGCAAATACATCAATTTTACCTGCACTAGCAATTAATCTCAATTCGTCCATCTTATTCCTAGCAGTACGGCTATTAGCATAATATACATTGAAAGACTCTCCTTTCACTTTACCCTTCCTGCTCATTTCTGTTTTTCTACTAAACCTATTACTGTCCTTATCACCTAGTGTCACTAGCTTTTCAATATTTACTTCGTTCTGCTTATTACTAGTTCCCCTAGAACTCATAATATTACTACACTTGGACTTCACTGTTTTCCTGCCAAAACCCATACCACTAACTGTTCCTAGTTTAAACTCCTAACAGCTCCCTCCAGACCTAGATAAGTGAACCCCATCCCTGGCATACATGTCATTTCTGCCATAGAAGAGGTCCCAGTTGTCAATGAATGTTACTGCATTTTCCTTAAAGTATTTGTCCAGCCAGCAATTGACACCAATTGCCCTGGACAACCATTCATTTCCAACTCCTCTCCTTGGCAAAATACCACATATGACAGGGTTCCCACCCTTCCTCCTAATTATTTCTATTGCTGACCTATACCTGCTAATCAGGTCCTCACTCCTACGTCTGCCAACATCATTGCCTCCAGCACTGAGACAGATAATAGGATTGCTCCCATCACCTCTCATGATGTCATCCAGACAGCTAACAATATCTTCCATCCCAGCCCTGGGGAAGCAAACCCTCTGTCTCCTACTCCTGTCCTTCAAGCAGAACGCCCTATCCATGTACCTAACTTGGCCATCCCCAACAACAACAATATTCTTACCTTCCTTGGTGTCGTTCGTCGTGACGTTCCCAGTAGTCGACTCACATTCGTCTGGTAGCACGGAGAAAGCATTAGATGTTTCCACAACAGTTTCCACAGCAGTCTCTTTCTTGTTCATCGTTTCTACCTTTCCATTCGTCTTCTTGATCGTCAACTTCGTTCCATGCTGTCCAGCCACTGACCAGTTTCCCTTCTTGATCTGAGGACTCAGAACAGGAGGACTACTACGAATCTTCTTGTTTTCCTCGGTCAGTCGCCGAATCTCCATCTTCGCCATCCTCAATTCTTCCTTAAGCTGTTTGTAAAGTTGCTCGATGGAGGGCATCTTGGTTCAGTCCGTAGAGAGCACACTGGACACGTCCTCACTGAGCTAAGTGCAGGTCAAGGATACAGGAAAGCACTGGTTTGTAATAGAGTTGTGGATGAGTGGAACAAACTCCTGAGTACCCTCATAGTTGCTAAGACGTTGTGTAGTTTTAAAAATAGGTTAGATAAATACATGAGTGGGTGTGGGTGGGTGTGAGTGGGTGTGAGTTGGACCTGACTAGCTTGTGCTACTAGGCCGGACGCAGTGCTCCTCCCTTAAGTGACGTGTCTGACCTCACATGGTCAAGGCATTGGCTTAAGCCGGTGGGGGAACTGGAGCTGCCTCGCATAGACCAGTAGGCCTGCTGCAGTGTTCCTTCTTTCTTATATTCTTATGAGGGCAAATATTCTATTAGTGGGATGGATTTGTGAAGGACCTGCATAGTATGGGCCAACAGGCCTGCTGCATTGTTCCTCCTTTCTTATGTTCTTATGATCAACCGGGCTATTTTGCATATGTTGGACTTCATGCTGCTAGCACCAACAGCTTGGTTGATAGGGTCATCCACCGAAAACTCTTATATTAATTACAGCATTAATATAAATAAAAGGTTTTTACAATGCAGAAATGATATACGGAGGGAGGAGTATATGGAGAGTAAGAAAAGAGGGCGTTATTTTATTAAATTTTGCTGAGAATAAGAGAAAGTTTTGGGGTGAGATCAATAAGTTGAGAAAACCTATGAAACAAATGGATTTAGCCGTTAAGAACAAAAGACGGAAACCATTAGATGAGTTAGAGGTACTTGGAAGACGAAGGGAATATTTTAAAGAGGTGTTGAATGTTAATGAAGAGGAGGCGGTGATATGTTGCAGTGGGCAGGTAGGAGTGAGGACCAGCCAGAGGCGAGTGTGAGGACTGCTCGAGGCTGTGGCTACAATGAAAGGGGGTAAAACAGTGGGGATATAGCTTTGGAATGGCTGTTGCATTTGTGCAGAATATACATGAAAAAGGTAAGGTACCTAGGGACTGGCATAGATCATGCATAATTCCTATGTATAAAGGAAATGGGGATAAAACAGAATTTAAGAATTATGAGGAACCTGTTGAGTATACCAAGTGAAGTATTTGGTAGAATTATTTTTGAAAGAATTATGTGTAAGAAACACAGTGAGACTGGAGAGTAACAAGGAGGTTATAAGAAGGGTAGGGGATGTGTAGACCGAGTGTTGACACTGAAGCACATAAGTGACAAGGTGAGGAAACTGCCATTGCATTTATGGATTTAGAAAATGCCTATGATAGGGTGGATAGGGAAGCAGTGTGGCGATGTTGAAAATGCATGGAATAAGTGGTAGGTTACTTAAAGCAGTAAAGAGCTTTTATGTGGATAACAAGGCTCAGGGTAGGGCATGTAGGACAACCCTAAGTCACGCGGTAATAATTCGTGTTTTCAATATTCTCCTATTTAAATTTAGTTTTTCATTTCCAATAGTAGCGAGTCATTTCCATTAAGAGTGCTGGAGGGGAATTCATTTCCCTCGATGACACGCATTTCCGTTAAGGGCCACCACGGCAGGCAGGGAGGGAGGGAGGCAGGCAGGCAGGCAGGCAGGCAGGCAGGCAGGCAGGCAGGCAGGCAGGCAGTCAGTCAGGCAGTCAGTCAGGCAGGCAGGCAGGCAGGCAGGCAGTCAGTCAGGCAGTCAGTCAGGCAGTCAGTCAGGCAGGCAGTCAGGCAGGCAGGCAGGGAGTCAGGCAGGCAGTCAGGCAGGCAGTCAGGCAGGCAGGGAGGCAGGCAGGCAGGCAGGCAGGCATGCAGGCAGGCAGTCAGGCAGGCAGGCAGGCAGGCAGGCAGGCAGGCAGGAGCCTCGCCCCACCCCCGCCCACTACACATTGAGCAACTCCATTGTCTTAGCGCTATAGGGAAGGGAATGAGGGAGGGTGAGGGGATGTAAATAACCTTCCAGGCGAGTTTGTGCAACTGGACACGTGCCTTCGGTTTTTACTCTGTTTTTTCTTGACTCCATCTCGTCTCTGGATATTCATCATGGTATCTAAACAAAGTGCAGGTGACATTGGTGAAGCAATGAAGAAAATTAAACATAAAACTATGGTTATTTGGAAAAATAAAAACTGGAGGTAATCGAGACGCTGAAGTATTGTGCGCACATCAAAGACGGCAAGAGTGTTTTGTGTTAGGGAATCAACGAGATGTTCAATTCGAGCCAATGAGGCAAAGATAAAGGTTTGTACAACGAGTCTGTACAACAGTTACAAGACTGAGTGTGGACTGAAAAACAAAGGTCATATTAGGGGAAAAAAGTCATATCATACTACAGTAAACTTTCTTATCAAGCTCCTCTATTGTCTATACTGCAGTTTTTTTTTAAATGAGCTTGAAAAGGTTATTCTAAAATTGAATATCACTCTCCACATGCTAGGCAGTTCTGGATGCACCTTTTCAATCCCATTTAATTACACTACACAGAAGTGCTTTATAAGGAGTTGATTGAATAAAACAGTGTAAGAAAATGAGTGCATGTTTAGTTATGGATGTTTTAACAGGTTTGGAATGCGTAGTGGATTGCATAATATCAAGTTCAGTGGGAAGAGTTCCTCTGTCCACCATACTGCTGCAGAAAAGTTCGCTGCCCCGCTAACTATTATCTCTGAGGGTGGCTACAAACTTGAGCTGGTGTTTAATTCTGACGAGACAGGTTCATTCTGGAAGATGAATACATCAGCAAACAAAAGAAAACTGATCTTGAATTCAAGGCCTCAAAAGATCATTTCAGCTTGCTTATTTGCTGTAATGCACGAGGAGGCCTTAAATGTAAGCCCTTATTTGTTTATTGTCCCAACAGTCTCCTTATTTTAAAAGGTAATGACAAAAAGACATTGCATGTTATTAATAAGTTCAGTGGCACAACATGGGTGACTGAGGCCTTTACTGAGTGATTCCAGCAGCACTTTATTCATGAAGTGGTCCAAATTTACCTTGGCCGATGCACTCCTTTGTGTGAAAAAACATGGGGTCATGTACCAAAATAAACAATGAATGCTGGTTGGAGAAAAATATGGCCTAATGTGGTGAATGATTTTACAGGTTTTCCATCAGTAAAAAAGTCAGGTTCAGGAAATTGTTGATCTTGCAGTGAGAGCACCAGGTGAAGGATTTGGAGATATACATCCAGGAGACGTCAGTAAACTACAAGATGATGATGAACCAACTGCAGAGGAAATGTTTCCGCAATTAAATTCCCAGCTGCAGAGAACAGAAGACGGTGAGGATGAAGAACCTGAGCCTAGATGACCGATGTTGACAATGCAATACGTATACGAGTCACTGCATACTGTTGGTAAGTTACAGACTTGTTTACTGAAAAGGACCATGATTCAACTTAAACATTGCAATAAAGCGTTCTCTGGAGCAAGCCTTTTTTATTGCATCAATTAAGAAATTTATGATTTCTGTGATAAGTAAAGTGGTGTTTATAATTACAGTTCCTTGGACCCCTTTGGGGTCCAAGCCTCTTGTGCAGAGCCATCTCAGGATACCTGTATCTCACTAGTCCCAGAGAGGCCTTATCGTCTGTTGTATAAAGGACTGCAGGGTATAACAATCCAATGACGTATTATGACTGAGTACCTGAGAACTGCACTACAAGAATTAGCTGATGAAGCTGCATCACCATCATAAGATCCCCAACCTTCAACATCACATCAACAACCCTGCCATCAACCTCGGCGCAACAGGGTCACAGTTGCTATCTCCACTTGCTCCAGGATGTTAAACATCCTCTTCCTAACTTTATCTCCACTTGCTCCAGGATGTTAAACATCCTCTTCCTAACTTTATCTCCACTTGCTTCAGGATATTAAACATCCTCTTCCTAACTTTATCTCCACTTGCTTCAGGATGTTAAACATCCTCTTCCTAACTTTATCTCCACTTGCTTCAGGATGTTAAACATCCTCTTCCTAACGTTATCTCCACTTGCTTCAGGATATTAAACATCCTCTTCCTAACGTTATCTCCACTTGCTTCAGGATGTTAAACATCCTCTTCCTAACGTTATCTCCACTTGCTTCAGGATATTAAACATCCTCTTCCTAACTTTATCTCCACTTGCTTCAGGATGTTAAACATCCTCTTCCTAACTTTATCTCCACTTGTTCCAGGATGTTAAACATCCTCTTCCTAACTTTATCTCAACTTGCTTCAGGATGTTAAACATCCTCTTCCTAACTTTATCTCCACTTGCTCCAGGATGTTAAACATCAGGATGTTAAACATCAGGATGTTAAACATCCTCTTCCTAACTTTATCTCCACTTGCTCCAGGATGTTAAACATCAAGATATTAAACATCAGGATGTTAAACATCAGGATGTTAAACATCCTCTTCCTAACTTGGAAGTAACAAATACTATGCAGTATTAATGTAACCATTTTTAGATACATGTATTATTTATTTTAACTGAACTTCACTACAGTTTAGGTATATCATGAGAATTATCATCCACAAAATTAGGTAGAAAAAAGTAGCATGTTTTCCAAGAATTATAATAGTGATTTTTTTTTTTTTGAGGTCTGAGGAACGCAACCTTATTTTTCCTATTGGTTTTTCAGTAAAAAAATGGAAATCATTGTTAGCACATTTGTTAGGAACGTAACCCGCGCGAATTATGAATATCCACTGTATTTTCAAGTATAAGTAGACTTTAAACAGGGATGTGCGATGTCGCTGTGGTGGTTTATAATATATATTGATAAGGTTGTAAAAGAAGTGAATGCTAGGGTGTTGGAGATTAGATTATATTTTGATACCGAAGTGGCTAGTTTTTTGTGCACCCCGTGTAGACGTTACACAAAAGACTTAGGAATTAGGCCGCAAAAGGGCTTACGGGAGTGCATCTGCATTTTTATCAACAGTTCACTTATCCGTTGCAAGTAAATTTGGGAAATTTTCTTAATATGTTTGGTATCTTATTTTCATTAATAGGATATGACATATCAGAAAGGTGTGGGATTGAAAGAGGGCGAATCTGGTATGGAGGGAGAACTGTCACAGTTGCTCATTGCCGATGACCGGGTTCTTTTGGGAGATTCTGAAGAAAAGTTGCAAAGGTTGGTAAACGAATTTGGGAGGGCAAGTGAAAGAAGGAAATTAAAAGTGAACATAGGAAATAGCAAGGTGATGAGAGTATAAAAAAAACATGAGTAATGAGAGATTGGATTTCAAATTGGAGGGAAGGAGTTGTTGCATGGGTGTGAAGCATGGGTTTTAAATGTTGCAGCAAGGAGGAAGTTGGAGACAGTAGAAATGATGTATCTGAGGGCAGTGTGTGGTGTAAATATACAGAAAATTCGGTGTTTAGAAATTAGGAGATTTGGAGTTGCCAAAAGCATTATTCAGAGGGCTGAGAAAGATTGTTGAGGTGGTTTGAACATTTAGAGAGAATTAAAAATAAGCTGACTAGGATGCCATGTAAATCTGAGGTAGAGGGAAGGATGGGTAGGGGTCATTATAGGTAAGGTTGGACGGAAGGAATCAATGAGCTTTCAGTGCTAGGGGTTTGAACGTTCAACAGGCTTGTGTGAGTGTATTAAACGTGAGTGGAGGTGAGTGGTTTTTATATGATTTGACGTGCTGTTGGAGTGTGAGCAAGTTAACATTTATGTAGAGATTCAGAGATATCGGTTAGACGGACTTGAGCCCTGGAAGTGGGAAGTATGGTGCCTGCACTCAGGAGGGGTGGGGATGTTGCGGCTTGGAGGGTCATCTGAACTGAAATGTTGTCACCCTTCTGGCAAGATAGTGATTGAGTGAGTGACAGTGAGAGTATTTTCTTTGTCAGGTCACCTACCTCGGTAGAAGACAAGATGAAGCAGAAGCTAGATGCTATGGTGTAAAATTTGCTTCAAGTGGCTTACTTAGTGTCAGGTGATTGATGATGGCTTAGTGTTAGGTGATTGATGGTGGCTTAGTGTCAGGTGATTGATGATGGCTTAGTGTTAGGTGATTGATGGTGGCTTAGTGTCAGGTGATTGATGGTGACTTAGTGAGTGTTTTCTTGATATGATATTACGGGTGTTATCTTGCATGGGCCAGTCCTGCATGTCTGTAATGCAGGAGAGGGTGATAGTGGTAGGGCTTAACACCAGGTTAACGTGTTGTTGAGGTAGGTTATTTTGCTTCCAGAGGTCACCCCCTTTCCTCCCTCTCAGTCCGGTCCCAGACCAGGTTTCATGGTTGCTGGCCTGATTGATCAGGGCCAAGAGTTGCAGGTAAGACGTGTTAGAAGAAAAGTGGGCATTGAGCGAATGACGCAAGACTCAGCTGGTGACCTGGTGAGTGTACATCAGCGCATGGGTCACCACAAGGTGATGTACATCAGCGCATGGGTCACCACAAGGTGATGTACATCAGCGCATGGGTCACCACAAGGTGATGTACATCAGCGCATGGGTCACCACAAGGTGATGTACATCAGCGCATGGGTCACCACAAGGTGATGTACATCAGCGCATGGGTCACCACAAGGTGATGTACATCAGCGCATGGGTCACCACAAAGTGATGTTCATCAGCGCATGGGTCACCACAAGGTGATGTACATCAGCGCATGGGTCACCACAAGGTGATGTACATCAGCGCATGGGTCACCACAAAGTGATGTTCATCAGCGCATGGGTCACCACAAGGTGATGTACATCAGCGCATGGGTCACCACAAGGTGATGTACATCAGCGCATGGGTCACCACAAGGTGATGTACATCAGCGCATGGGTCACCACAAGGTGATGTACATCAGCGCATGGGTCACCACAAGGTGATGTTCATCAGCGCATGGGTCACCACAAGGTGATGTACATCAGCGCATGGGTCACCACAAGGTGATGTACATCAGCGCATGGGTCACCACAAGGTGATGTACATCAGCGCATGGGTCACCACAAGGTGATGTTCATCAGCGCATGGGTCACCACAAGGTGATGTACATGAGCGCATGGGTCACCACAAGGTGATGTACATGAGCGCATGGGTCACCACAAGGTGATGTACATCAGCGCATGGGTCACCACAAGGTGATGTACATCAGCGCATGGGTCACCACAAGGTGATGTACATCAGCGCATGGGTCACCACAAGGTGATGTACATCAGCGCATGGGTGTTACAATGACAATATTAAATTTATTATTTTAGCAGAGTAACCAGGAAGTCAAGTGTGGGTTCACCCCGGGTAACTAGACCGAGTCTGGTTTGTAACACTTGGGTAAGAAACCTTCACGTGAGCGTGACTTAGCTAGTGCTACCTGGCTTTAACGTTCTTTCTTATGTTGAACATAAAGTAAGTTATAGTAAGGATAACGAGAAATTACTAGTCGCTAACTTTAATAGTAACTAAAAGGTCTAAGGTTTTATATTACATTTTAAATAATGTCACTGTAGCAAAATTAATTTACACTCATCAGTATACAACATAAATTAATACTTTATATTAGTTAGGCTATACTGATATACTAACTGTACCATAAGGTACGTTTCTGTACAAGTTTACTTTTCGTACTAGCATATATGAATTAACATGCGAGTATAATACGAGTCGACAGCGAGTGTAATACAAGTCGACAGCGAGTATAATACGAATCGACATCGAGTATAATACGAGTAGACAAAAAACAGAATAAATTATGATACAGCAAGTAAGTCCCAAAATAATTTAATACCTATCATGTGAAAGGATAAAACACAGTTTGCTTCAACAAATTAACAGTAGAGAGCAGCACAGTACTATACAAGGACAAACACCATCTAACTGGGGACAACAGCTTGTCCTCCGAACAGTCACAAAAATCCCAAATTACTGGATCTTAGCTGAGCACCTGCCAAACCCCAACTACAACAGTGCACAGATACCAGTCTGAGATAGATCAAGAGTTAGACTCTGGACTTGGGACATAGTTCCACAGAGAACAAGATGTATTTCTTTGCTCACTTATGAGAATATATTCTTCCCAACAAGTGTCTACACCAATAATACTAAAGGTGAGTAGTTGAGAACAGGGAAATCTTATTAAGGCTAAGAGGCAAGAAAGGGTCTGTGCCCTGATGCCGAGATTGAGGTCCTACTAGCGAACTTGATTAATTTCCCAGCTTGCATCAGGCCAGTCCTCCAGCCATAACAAGTGACAGAGCAGGGAACAAAATTTCGCAATGCTATTACTGCTATGATGGAAACTGTGGCAGTACTTACTCATGAAGCTCAATATATAGACACAATATTATAATATTAACAGTTTTCATTATAATTAAAGAAAATAACGATAGCATTATAATAAGAAATGTTACTCATTTGGTATTTTTTATACATATGCTTTCTTAAATTAACTCAGAAGGCATGATTGGACCTGTGCTCATTTTCCTTGGATTAAACTTGATTGCCTCTCATTCCCCAGGTGCTGTATAATCCCTACGAGTTTAGCGCTCTCCATGAATGTAATAATATAGAGGCATTGCAATGGGTCACTACGAGATGGCGCACAAGGCATGGTGCGTGACGGGCTGTTGAAGTGGTAGTTACAGTGTCAGCTGATTTGGTGGGTCCCTGGGTGTGCATCTGTGCAGGTGTTTTGTTTACCTGTGAGGCAGGTGTTGTCCAGTGTCACCTGGGCTCAGCCCTCATCATCTTGTACATTTGAAGGACCTTTCAACCCCCACCTTCCTGCTCTTCCCTATCCCATTCCTTCCTCATCTCTGTTTTTCCCGTATTTTCGTTTCTTCAATTTTATTTTGCTCTTATCATTCCCTTTACATTTCATTATTTTTCAACCCATACGCCACTCAATTACTCAGTTTCTGCCCCTTAGTCTTTCCTTTCACTGTATTTCATGTCTGTTCCACCGTCTTCATCCCTCCTTTAACTCTCTCCCATCCTTCCTCTCTTTCCTCTTCGTCCTTCTCCCCTTTCCCCTTCTCATAGGCGTTCACGTACTTAGACTTCACTGTAGACACAGAGGAGGAAAAACCTTGACTCCCATTGCTCGACAAAATCAAACGTATCCGAGGCCACCAGAGACCACAAGGATACTTTCAAATTATACAGAAAGTGGAGGAAAACTATAATTCTAACCTAGATGGACACACACACTCACAATGGGGCAATGGGACCGGACCTCTCCCCATGGGTCCTTAGAGAGGGAGCAGAAATGCTGTGTGTCCCATTAACCACAATCTTCAACACATCCCTTGAAACTGGACAACTACCTGAGGTATGGAAGACGGCAATGTAGTTCCCATTTTTAAAAAAAAGGAGACAGAAAAGAGGCGCTAAACTACAGACCTGTGTCACTGACGTGTATAGTATGCCAAGTCATGGAGAAGATTATCAGGAGGAGAGTGGTGGAGCACCTGGAACGGAACAAAAGTATAAATGACAACCAGCACGGTTTCATGGAAGGCAAATCCTGTGTCACAAACCTTCTGGAGTTTTGTGATAAAGCAACAGAAGTAAAAGACGAGAGAGAGGGGTGGGTTGATTGCATATTATGTTTATATTAGTCGCCTTATTAGCCCAAACATCACTATATTATATAGAGTTCATCACCGGCTGGCACTAACTGCCTAGTCGATCAGGTCAGCATCCGGCAGACCTGGTCAGGGACTGGGCCGCTGGGATAGCGGCCCTCGTAACCGTCTGCAGGTAAAATCCCACCGGGCATCGTGGATGTACAATAAGAATATCTTTGGAAATAAATGGTATCAAATACCGACACAGTGGAAATATAAACACATATGCAGTATAATGTGATCCTTTATTGACGTTTCACCCACACAGTGGGCTTTTTCAAGTCACACACAGATATCTACCTTCTGCAGTGTTCTATAGAACACTGCAGAAGGTCTACTCACTATTTGTCCAATACCCCTGCCAAGCTACCCAAGACTCTATAACTCCACCAGGTAGATCATCAGATGCAGCATTCTCCACCTGACCTCAACATTCTGAACATGACTATAAATACTCCCGTACCTTCCACCCCAGGTAGATATCTGTGTGTGACTTGAAAAAGCCCACTGTGTGGGTGAAACGTTGTCAATAAAGGATCACATTATACTGCATATGTGTTTATATTTCCAAGAATATCTTTATTTACTACAAGTACATGTACAAGGTATACAGTCCTACCTGACATCAATGACATACTACTATATACAAAGCCACTTGTTATGCTGAGCATTTCGGGCACATTAAGTCAGTTTTGTCCCAGGATGCGACCCACACCAGTCGACTAACACCCAGGTACCCATTTTACTGATGGGTGAACATAGACAAACGGTGTAAGGAAACACTTCCAATGTTTCCACCCTTTCGCCGGGAATCAAACCCCGACCCCTCACCGTGTGAAGCAAGAGCTTTTGCCACCAGGCCACGGGGCAAATCAGATGTCCATCATTGGTGTCCACTCCTGTCCATTACCACTATCTTTGCATCATCTGTTTAGATAGAAGTATAGTTAAACTGAAGCTAGCCCTCAGTGAACATGTAAGAAGACTGAAGATTGACGCCAAGTTGTAGGAAACGGACAAGAATTCATTCCTTTAGGACACCTTTATTGAAGATGTTTCGATCCTTGGACCTCGATCACTTCAGATCACTTGAAATGTAATTAAATTGATGAAGATTCAATGAGCGAAAAGTTTTCAATAAATGTGTCTTAAGTGAATGTATTTGAGTCTTTCCCCTCAGTGTATAGCGTCAGGGATGACTACAACATTTGTACTGCCTTTACCATGTATTCAGTGGTCGTGCTTGTCTCTTTTTGCGGCCGTGCTGGTGGTGCGTGTACGGCTGGATAGTGAAGGTTTATGGTACAACTTACTGGGCGGGTAGGAGGGTATTTGACCGTGTCGTCCGTATAATGTGGCAGTGCCGCTGCTTCTCTCCAAGTTTGGTACAATGGTACTTACGGAAAGGCACGATATGGTTGATTTTTGTTAAAAGAAAGTATGGTACGAAATAACAGAATGGTACTTCTGATTTTAGATTTTGCCGATGAAGCGGCTAGTTTATTGTGCACTCCATATCCATCGTGTGGAGGGTAGCGCAAGAGCAAATGGATACATAAAAGGCTTAGGAACTAAGCCTCAAAAAGGTCAACTGGAGTACATCTGAATTTATATTTACTTGTCTTATCCGTTGTAAGCAAATTTAGAATGTTTGCTTAATGTGTATTTGATTTTCATTAATAAGATACCTTGGCATGTCACATAAGTTATTATACTATCAATCTCTATATTCTTCGTAAAGGGACACTTAAGCACAGTGTTCAAGATAGTGATAGTAGGGTTGATCACATACTTTGCTTTTAGTTTGATCATGGTGTGTGTGTCTGCCAAACTGGCAGAAGTACTTGTAACCAAGCCTAAGCCTTGCTACTACAACACTCTCTTCATATTACAAGTTTCTCCATAGACCGGGCCGCAGGGGCGATGACTCTCAGAAGACACTCCTGGTAGGTAGACATACTTATCTACGCTCATGTTATCATAGTAAGTCTTTAGCCACTTGTGGCCTAGTGGCTAAAGACGGTGAGGGTCTGGGCTCGATTCCCGGCGAGGGTAGAAACATTGGGTGTGTTTCTTTACACCGGTTGTCTATGCTCACCCATGAGTAAATGGGTACTTGGGTGTTAGTCGACTGGTGTGGGTCGCATCCTGTGACAATACTCACCTAATTTTACCGAAATGCTCTGCATAGCAAGGGGCTTTCTGTGTACGTCGCTGATATCAACTAGGTCTATGTACCTTGTACATGTATTTGTAGAAATAAAGATATTATTATTATTAATAATTATATTTGAATGTTGATATCTGGCATCTCCAGTCATTATGTTGTTAATCATTATGTGAGTCAAGAGCCTTTAGTGATGACATAGAATCAGTAATAATCAGTGTTAAAAGTTAACTTTAGCGCCATTAGGATAGCAAACAGTTCAGTTTGCAGTGTTGACGCCCAGTTAACTCAACATACTTCCTATCGTTATCTAGGGAGGTGACAACAAGAACATCTGCAGCCCTACCAGTACACTCCTGCTTAGATCTATTAGTGTATATAACTTGTGATAAATTATTACTAACAGTTAAGCGACAAATTTCATCTTGAGCAATTGCCTTTGCAAGTGATTTAAGGAAGGGATTGCTAGTGATGAGGTTCCTGAGAGGGACTTCGCGGAGGGGTGAAATGCTCTTGGAATCTACAGCGATGCAGTACGAGAAAGTGAAACAAACACCGTATCGTACTGTCAGCCTTGTTCCACTCATTGTTACTGATGACAGCGAAGAACATTCCAGAGCAAGCTTTTCGTTGAGACATTTGGCTCTGTGTAGAGTTCATCATCACAAACAGGACCAAATGTTGTGACGATAAATGGCTGTTCAACGATATATGATTTGATAAATTAGACACATGTGCAACACTTGGGTATGTTTAATGAGGAAACGCTTCGCCCACACAGTGGCTTCATCACTGTGTGGCGAAACGTTTTCTCATTAAAGATACCCAAGTGTTGCACATGTATCTAATTTATCAACTTGTCGGTTCTCTGAAGTATTCATCGACCTATGACTTCTTGACTCTCCTCATGATTGTTGTCAGCACGTTATTAACTGTTGACATTGTCATAGTCAGCCCTCGTTTCCTAGGCTTGTCTGAGTCCTTGTTGAGTTTCGCGAGTTTTTCTACTGGTGCCCGGCCCTGAGTCAAACTCGCCTGGTCAACCAGGCTGTTGCTGCTGGCGGCCCTCTGGTCCACATATCCAATCACGGTCTGGTTGACCTGGTACTTAGTGGAGATGTCTAGTTTCCTCTTGAAGACTTTTACACTTGTCTCAGCCGTATTTCTGATGTCTTCTGGTAAGACGTTGAATAGTCTGGGACCACCGATGTTGATACAGTATTCCCTTATGATGGCTACGGTGCCTTTGCTTTTCACTGGGTTTATTCTATACTTTCATATCCCTCCAGTGTGTTGTTATGGCAGTGTGTAGATATGAGACGAGGCCCTCTAGTGTTTTCCACGTATTTATCATCATGTGTGTTTTCTCCGCTTCAGCGAGAACATGTTCAGGACTTTGAAGGCTTCCCAGTAATTTCAGTGTTCTCTTCTATTTCTCTTCTATTTTGTACTATTGTGTACAATTGATACTGATATTTTAGCTTTTGAAATGCAATTCTGAACACCATTGTAACATAAAATGTTCATGTGAAAAAGGCACAGGCTGGAGGAAATACATTTTGGAATATTAACAGTAGTCTGAATCAGAAATATTGAATCACTGAATAGTAGAAACAGTAGTTAAGAGAGGTAGCAGTCGTAGTTTGGATCAGCAGCAGTAACTAGTAGCAGTAGCAGCAGCACATTCGGTAGACGTAGCACCAACACGACAAGAAGCAGTATAGCACCAGCTTCACTAGCTCCACTAACCAACAACAGTTGAACCACAAACCAGCAACAGCGTAGTATTAACAACAGCAACAGTAACACCAGTGGTAGGAGCAGCAGCAGAAACAGCAGCATTATTAGCAACAACGAATCAGCAGCTGTACTATCAACAATGGAAGCAGCACTGCTGTCAACACAAGCATTAGAGGCAGCAACAGCTCACAGCAAAGCAACAGCATTGGAAGCAGCAGCATCAGCAGCAAAAGCAGGAATTACGGCCATATGATGCAAGGAAGCAGAGTAAGACAGAAGCCACAACACACAGTAAAAGGAATATTATTAGCTGGAGTAGGAAGTTTGGGTCCCACCACCAGATATATGAACACAGCCACAGCCAGTAGCAGGAGGGACTCCGAGGGAGCGCAGGGAACGCAAGAGAGAACACAGGAGAAAGGGAGGAAAGGTAAAGAGGGAAGGAAGAAGGCAAGGAGGTGGAAAGAAAGTGTAGTAGTGTGGGAAGAGAATAGAAACACAGGTATCGGGGTAGAAAGTATTGAAAGGAGAAAGGGGAATGGGGGAGGTGTGGAGGAAATAGTGAGAAGAATAACTTGAAAATGGGAATTTTTTATTTTTTTAATAAATCTAGTCCAAATCAGAGGCTGCCACGGTGAGCTCCGTTCCTCAACGTACAGTACTCTCCCCAGTTATCTTTATTATTTTCTTATCCGTCGAAAGGAAGAAAAAGAAATTTTCGAGAAAACAGTAGATCACTGTTGCTGCAAATGCTCTTTGCAATGACTGTGTAGTCTTGCGGGCCGCTAGCGGAAATAGCCTGCTTGGTTGACCAAGTTATCAACAAGGAAGTTTGACCTTAGATCCAATGTTCAAATATTACAACTTTTGAAACCTGTCACAGGTATGATTTATCCCAGTGTTTGTATAGTGAAAAGTTCAAGTGAAAAGTTCAGTAGACCTTATTGGCTACTACATATGTTAATATAAAAATGTCTGAGGGACGCTTGGAGGCGCAGCTCGTGAAGTTGTTGAAAGTGTGTAAAAATTTTTCAACCTTTAGTTCAAGGTTCTGCTTTGTTTTCTCTCCATAATTTCTGCAGTCGAACTTCATTTTGATCTCGTAGTTGTTGTTTTTTTCGCTGTGTTTTGTAGCTGCGGATTAGCACAATATTTGTTGATGCCATTTTGAAAGAAGATAATCAAAGTGAACTTTGGTGATGGCAGGTGAAGCTTATGCAAGGTGAACCTTGGTGATGGCAGGTGAAGCTTGTGCAAGGTGAACCTTGGTGATGGCAGATGAAGCTTGTGCAAGGTGAACCTTGGTGATGGCAGGTGAAGCTTGTGCAAGGTGAACCTTGGTGATGGCAGATGAAGCTTGTGCAAGGTGAACCTTGGTGATGGCAGATGAAGCTTGTGCAAGGTGAACCTTGGTGATGGCAGATGAAGCTTGTGCAAGGTGAACCTTGGTGATGGCAGATGAAGCTTGTGCAAGGTGAACCTTGGTGATGGCAGGTGAAGCTTATGCAAGGTGAACCTTGGTGATGGCAGGTGAAGCTTATGCAAGGTGAACCTTGGTGATGGCAGGTGAAGCTTATGCAAGGTGAACCTTGGTGATGGCAGGTGAAGCTTATGCAAGGTGAACCTTGGTGATGGCAGGTGAAGCTTATGCAAGGTGAACCTTGGTGATGGCAGGTGAAGCTTGTGCAAGGTGAACCTTGGTGATGGCAGGTGAAGCTTGTGCAAGGTGAACCTTGGTGATGGCAGGTGAAGCTTATGCAAGGTGAACCTTGGTGATGGCAGGTGAAGCTTATGCAAGGTGAACCTTGGTGATGGCAGGTGAAGCTTGTGCAAGGTGAACCTTGGTGATGGCAGGTGAAGCTTGTGCAAGGTGAACCTTGGTGATGGCAGGTGAAGCTTGTGCAAGGTGAACATTACTAATAGCAGGTGAATCCCAACTATCTGTTTCGTTTGTTTTAACGTGCCTCTAATTGTCTGTTTTCTTCTTCCTAGGTGAGTGAGTTTTGGGGAAGATACGACAGCTTGAGTGAAGCACGTGAGGCGTCTCAGGTAAGTTGATAACTGGAGGTGTTGTGTGAGGTAAGTTTATAACTGGAGGTGTTGTGTGAGGTAAGTTGATAACTGGAGGTGTTGGTATATGCGGATTTCACCAAGGCATCTGACAAACGCTATCATGGAGTGACTGCGCACAAAAAAATGAAGGCGATAAGTATAAATGTGAAAGTAGGCAAATATATATGAGACTGTGAGAGATAGAACACACAAAGTAGTAGTAAAAACAATATCCAACATTAGGTAAGTAAAGCAGCTGAGTACCGCAAGGCGCACTCCTGGAGCCAATGTTCTCTCCCACTTATAGCATAGATAAAAACACACTCCACAGTTTTTATCATCATTTGCGGATGATCTGAAAATCAGCATGAAAATCACCTCGGTAAAAGGCGTTGAAAAATTACAAGAAGATAATAGCAAAGTCTTCCGATGGGCAATGAAGAATAACTTGATGCTCAGTAGTGACGAGTTTCAACTGCTTACATATGAAAAACATGAAGAATTAAAAAATGACACTGCATACAGCACTCAAGAGGATCATGAAATAGAACGAAAGGAAGACGTGATGAACCTGGGTGCAGTAATATCAACTCGCCTTTCTTTCAGATAAATTAATAAGGCAAATGTCACGACAACCAGAAAACTGATAGGGTGGATAATGAGAATTTTCAAAAGGAGAGATAGTAACATTGGTGACACTTTAAATGACTTGTGCTCTCTTACACTGTTGTGCAGTGTTGACGGTCATTATGGTAGGGACATTACTTACACTCTGAACCATTTACCTACACTCAGGGTGGTAAGTACACTACTTCCTCAGTCTCAGGGTGATGAGTACACTACTTCCTCAGTCTCAGGGTGGTGAGTACATTACTTCCTCAGTCTCAGGGTGGTGAGTACATTACTTCCTCAGTCTTGGGGTGATGGTGGTGGCAAGCATCAGATTAACTTAAAATGGCAAGTGGTTTTGGACCCTGGCCGCCAGGACCGGCTTTACAGCAGGTCGACAGGACTTAGGCAGTGCCAGGAGCTGTGATTCGAACCCCGCAACCACAACTAGGTGAGCAAACCATGAATAATCCTCCTCTTGTTATGCCGACATATTCAGTGCCGGTGCTTGATAAATCAGTTGCCGGATACAACGTCCTAAATCGCAAACGCATCCGGCCGAACGTATCCGGCCGTTTCCTGACTGTTGTTGCGACGTTGTCGGACAAGTGACCGCAGATAGGACTATCATTAACGTCAGTGTTAATATATTAACACCGGTGTTAATATAGCGTTAATACTGGTGTGTTAGTTTAGCTTTAGCACCTTCGTTAATTAATATAGCGTTAACACCGGTGCTAATACGCATCGTTAACACCAGTGTTGATATCGGTAACACAAGTGTTAATATATCATTAACATGACTGAACCAGCCTCACTGGAGGAGAGCTGTTATTATTATATTGGTAAAGTTATCACATTCACACGAAACAAACTCGTATGGGTTATACAACAATCAAGTTATATGATTTAAAATAAAAACATCCCCGTGTTTGGTGCGAAGGGTCAGTGTTTAATTATTTAACACAGCTGGAGGTGATTCCTTGTTAAAAATAGGAATGTTAGTGTTTAGTGAGCTAGGTCGTGCTCTGAATCACTTCATAAACATCGGGATATCACATTAATCCCAGGATAACCCCTCGGATATCTGTGTTAACTGGAGTGTTTGTGCTCCACGTCTCAGTACTGGTGATAACACCCATTGTCATAGATGCTCTCTCTCTCTCTCTCTCTCTCTCTCTCTCTCTCTCTCTCCACACACACTTATTTGTTAATATAAAGAGTCAGCAGTCATCTAGGTAACTTGGTGATTGTCAGTCATCCAGGTAACTTGGTGATTGTCAGTCATCCAGGTAACCTGGTGATTGTCAGTCATCCAGGTAACCTGGTGATTGTCAGTCATCCAGGTAACCTGGTGATTGTCAGTCATCCAGGTAACTTGGTGATTGTCAGTCATCCAGGTAACCTGGTGATTGTCAGTCATCCAGGTAACCTGGTGATTGTCAGTCATCCAGGTAACTTGGTGATTGTCAGTCATCCAGGTAACTTGGTGATTGTCAGTCATCCAGGTAACTTGGTGATTGTCAGTCATCCAGGTAACTTGGTGATTGTCAGTCATCCAGGTAACCTGGTGATTGTCAGTCATCCAGGTAACCTGGTGATTGTCAGTCACCCAGGTAACCTGGTGATTGTCAGTCATCCAGGTAACTTGGTGATTGTCAGTCATCCAGGTAACCTGGTGATTGTCAGTCATTGACCTCACAGACCACAACACTGACCTCATAAACTACCCACTAAGTGTTTCCTATATTCCACATCCTCGATAGCAGATGACTGGCTGCCACTGGGCTGCCACCGGGCTGCCGCCGGGCTGCCGCCGGGCTGCCGCCGGGCTGCCGCCGGGCTGCCGCCGGGCTGCCGCCGGGCTGCCGCCGGGCTGCCACCGGGCTGTGTCAGCAGTTGTAAGCTAGAGATGAAGATTTGTGAGAAGCGTCTAAGTTATATTTACTGCTGGGATTTGTGGCCTTTGTGATGAGTGGGACCACCCTTGTTGGTCCCTCCCTCCCCTGGTCCCTCCCTCCCCTAGTCCATCCCTTCCCTGGTCCCTCCCCAGGTTCTTCCCCTGGTTCCGCCCCCGGTCCCTTCCCTGGTTCCCTCCCTGGTCCTTTCCCATGTCATTCCCCCGGTCCTTCCCCAGGTCACTCCCTATGTCCCTTAGGTCACTCTTCAGGTCCCTTCTCATGTCCCTTCCCAGGTTTTTCTCCAGGTCACTCCCCAGGTCACTCCCCAGGTCTGTAATCTTGAGAGATGGTAATTCCCAGTAATAGTAACTTCAGCTAAGCTGGAAGTCAAGCCTTGAAGCTGCCAAAGCTGATTAAACTTTATTGGAATATGTGACAATATCCTTGTTGCCTTACTGAAGTCTCCCAGCTCAAGCTGACACTACTGAAGTCTCCCAGCTCAAGCTGACACTACTGAAGTCTCCCAGCTCAGGCTGACACTACTGAAGTCTCCCAGCTCAGGCTGACACTACTGAAGTCTCCCAGCTCAGGCTGACACTACTGAAGTCTCCCAGCTCAGGCTGACACTACTGAAGTCTCCCAGCTCAGGCTGACACTACTGAAGTCTCCCAGCTCAGGCTGACACTACTGAAGTCTCCCAGCTCAGGCTGACACTACTGAAGTCTCCCAGCTCAGGCTGACACTACTGAAGTCTCCCAGCTCAGACTGACACTACTGAAGTCTCCCAGCTCAGACTGACACTACTGAAGTCTCCCAGCTCAGACTGACACTACTGAAGTCTCCCAGCTCAAGCTGACACTACTGAAGTCTACCAGCTCAGACTGACACTACTGAAGTCTCCCAGCTCAGACTGACACTACTGAAGTCTCCCAGCTCAAGCTGACACTACTGAAGTCTACCAGCTCAGACTGACACTACTGAAGTCTCCCAGCTCAGACTGACACTACTGAAGTCTCCCAGCTCAAGCTGACACTACTGAAGTACTGACACTACTGAAGTCTCCCAGCTCAGACTGACACTACTGAAGTCTCCCAGCCCAGACTGACACTACTGAAGTCTCCCAGCTCAGACTGACACTACTGAAGTCTCCCAGCTCAGACTGACACTACTGAAGTCTCCCAGCTCAGACTGACACTACTGAAGTCTCCCAGCCCAGACTGACACTACTGAAGTCTCCCAGCCCAGACTGACACTACTGAAGTCTCACAGCTCAGACTGACACTACTGAAGTCTCCCAGCTCAGACTGACACTACTGAAGTCTCCCAGCTCAGACTGACACTACTGAAGTCTCCCAGCTCAGGCTGACACTACTGAAGTCTCCCAGCTCAGACTGACACTACTGAAGTCTCCCAGCTCAGACTGACACTACTGAAGTCTACCAGCTCAGACTGACACTACTGAAGTCTCCCAGCTCAGGCTGACACTACTGAAGTCTCCCAGCTCAGGCTGACACTACTGAAGTCTCCCAGCTCAGACTGACACTACTGAAGTCTCACAGCTCAGACTGACACTTCTGAAGTCTCCCAGCTCAGACTGACACTACTGAAGTCTCCCAGCTCAGACTGACACTACTGAAGTCTACCAGCTCAGACTGACACTACTGAAGTCTACCAGCTCAGACTGACACTACTGAAGTCTACCAGCTCAGACTGACACTACTGAAGTCTCCCAGCTCAGGCTGACACTACTGAAGTCTCCCAGCTCAGGCTGACACTACTGAAGTCTCCCAGCTCAGACTGACACTACTGAAGTCTACCAGCTCAGACTGACACTACTGAAGTCTCCCAGCTCAGGCTGACACTACTGAAGTCTCCCAGCTCAGGCTGACACTACTGAAGTCTCCCAGCTCAGACTGACACTACTGAAGTCTCCCAGCTCAGACTGACACTACTGAAGTCTCACAGCTCAGACTGACACTTCTGAAGTCTCCCAGCTCAGACTGACATTACTGAAGTCTCCCAGCTCAGGCTGACACTACTGAAGTCTCCCAGCTCAGGCTGACACTACTGAAGTCTCCCAGCTCAGGCTGACACTACTGAAGTCTCCCAGCTCAGGCTGACACTACTGAAGTCTCCCAGCTCAGGCTGACACTACTGAAGTCTCCCAGCTCAGGCTGACACTACTGAAGTCTCCCAGCTCAGGCTGACACTACTGAAGTCTCCCAGCTCAGGCTGACACTACTGAAGTCTCCCAGCTCAGGCTGACACTACTGAAGTCTCCCAGCTCAGGCTGACACTACTGAAGTCTCCCAGCTCAGGCTGACACTACTGAAGTCTCCCAGCTCAGGCTGACACTACTGAAGTCTCCCAGCTCAGGCTGACACTACTGAAGTCTCCCAGCTCAGGCTGACACTACTGAAGTCTCCCAGCTCAGGCTGACACTACTGAAGTCTCCCAGCTCAGGCTGACACTACTGAAGTCTCCCAGCTTAGGCTGACACTACTGAAGTCTCCCAGCTCAGACTCGCACTACTGAAGTCTCCCAGCTCAGACTGACACTACTGAAGTTTCCCAGCTCAGACTGACACTACTGAAGTTTCCCAGCTCAGACTGACACTACTGAAGTCTCCCAGCTCAGACTGACACTGCTGAAGTCTCACAACTCAGACTGACACTACTGAAGTCTCCCAGCTCAGGCTGACACTACTGAAGTCTCCCAGCTCAGACTGACACTACTGAAGTTTACCAGCTCAGACTGACACTACTGAAGTCTCCCAGCTCAGGCTGACACTACTGAAGTCTCCCAGCTCAGACTGACACTACTGAAGTCTCCCAGCTCAGACTGACACTACTGAAGTCTCCCAGCTCAGACTGACACTACTGAAGTCTCCCAGCTCAGGCTGACACTACTGAAGTCTCCCAGCTCAGGCTGACACTACTGAAGTCTCCCAGCTCAGGCTGACACTACTGAAGTCTCCCAGCTCAGGCTGACACTACTGAAGTCTCCCAGCTCAGGCTGACACTACTGAAGTCTCCCAGCTCAGGCTGACACTACTGAAGTCTCCCAGCTCAGGCTGACACTACTGAAGTCTCCCAGCTCAGGCTGACACTACTGAAGTCTCCCAGCTCAGGCTGACACTACTGAAGTCTCCCAGCTCAGGCTGACACTACTGAAGTCTCCCAGCTCAGGCTGACACTACTGAAGTCTCCCAGCTCAGACTGACATTACTGAAGTCTCCCAGCTCAGGCTGACACTACTGAAGTCTCCCAGCTCAGGCTGACACTACTGAAGTCTCCCAGCTCAGACTGACACTACTGAAGTCTACCAGCTCAGACTGACACTACTGAAGTCTACCAGCTCAGACTGACACTACTGAAGTCTACCAGCTCAGACTGACACTACTGAAGTCTCCCAGCTCAGGCTGACACTACTGAAGTCTCCCAGCTCAGGCTGACACTACTGAAGTCTCCCAGCTCAGACTGACACTACTGAAGTCTACCAGCTCAGGCTGACACTACTGAAGTCTCCCAGCTCAGGCTGACACTACTGAAGTCTCCCAGCTCAGGCTGACACTACTGAAGTCTCCCAGCTCAGGCTGACACTACTGAAGTCTCCCAGCTCAGGCTGACACTACTGAAGTCTCCCAGCTCAGACTGACATTACTGAAGTCTCCCAGCTCAGGCTGACACTACTGAAGTCTCCCAGCTCAGGCTGACACTACTGAAGTCTCCCAGCTCAGACTCGCACTACTGAAGTCTCCCAGCTCAGACTGACACTACTGAAGTTTCCCAGCTCAGACTGACACTACTGAAGTTTCCCAGCTCAGACTGACACTACTGAAGTCTCCCAGCTCAGACTGACACTGCTGAAGTCTCACAACTCAGACTGACACTACTGAAGTCTCCCAGCTCAGGCTGACACTACTGAAGTCTCCCAGCTCAGACTGACACTACTGAAGTCTCCCAGCTCAGACTGACACTACTGAAGTCTCCCAGCTCAGACTGACACTACTGAAGTCTCCCAGCTCAGACTGACACTACTGAAGTCTCACAACTCAGACTGACACTACTGAAGTCTCCCAACTCAGACTGACACTACTGAAGTCTCCCAGCTCAGGCTGACACTACTGAAGTCTCACAACTCAGACTGACACTACTGAAGTCTCCCAGCTCAGGCTGACACTACTGAAGTCTCACAACTCAGGCTGACACTACTGAAGTCTCACAACTCAGGCTGACACTACTGAAGTCTCCCAGCTCAGACTGACACTACTGAAGTCTCCCAGCTCAGACTGACACATTTAAACACTGCATGTGACCAATCGGGGAGACGCAGCTAGATTTTGTTACCACTGTGTAACTGTCATCTGTGAGTACCAGATTCAAACAGTGTGAAAAACACAGGCACTGGTGAGCTGGGAGCTATGAAGCTCAAGTTAGTATGTTTTGTTGTGGGGTTCTAAGCCTAACTTACATATGTAGTTAGTACTGTCCACCATCTTGAGAGTGAATTCTTCATAGCTCAACTACGTCTTGAACTGCCATCCAGTGGCGGATCTACATTTTTAGGGCCCTGAAGCTTAAACTGTTATGGGGGCCGCTTCACAACACCTTCTTATACAGTAGACCCAAAATTTTTAAGCAATGTAGACTAAAGTGCCTGCTGGGGCCCCTCTGGGATTATGGGCCCTGAAACTTTAGCTTCATTAGTTTCGTAGTAGATCCGCCGCTGCTGTCATCTATGTCTTCTGGTTCCTGCTCCTCTCATCTCCTTGACCATATAAACCTTTATCTAATTCCTTGAGTATTTTGTATGTTGTGCTCATATCCTTGCTTCCCAGTCCATCCTGTAGTGTTGTTACGTTGAGTTGTTTGTCTCCTCGTGGTCCATCTCCCTTAGTTCGAGTCTGGTTGTCAGTCATTGGAACTTCAGTAGAGACACAGGTGCGTGCTTCATCAAGTGTGAGCTCCGTGCTAGTGGCTCATTCTCCAAGATAGGCGTGTATGTGCGGGTGCTTTCATACATGTGCATTCGTTCCCATGAGTGTATGTACGAGTGTGTACGTTTGTGTACGAGTGTGTACGCTGGTCTGAAAGCCTTTTATCTTTTATTGTCACATAAGGAGAAACTTGAGAGTCTTCAACGAGATGAGTTTTTCAGGGGAACATAAATATAATGTACGATGAATTAGAAGTGTAAAGGGAAGGAGAAGAGGAGGAAGGAGAAAGGGAAGATGAGGTGGAAGGGGAAGGAATGAAACAAGCTGTGGGGAGGGGTAGGGAAAGGTAATTAGGTAGGAAGAAACGGTTGTTATGGGGGGGGGGATGAGGGAGAGGCTCTCAGTTGTTTACCTTGAAAGATAAACATTGAGAAGTAATCAGCTACGAGAGCTTCACATTAGGTAGTTTGTGTGACATTTTCATTAGGGGTTTTGTTGTCAGCTTGATTGTCAGCATAGTTGCTGATCCCTGTATTCCCAGTATTATATAGCATAGCATATTAGTATCATCCCTGTGCTTTAGACACGAGATCCCTCGTAGGCCTGTAGCTTGGTGTGACGTCATGGCACACACATGGGCAGTGATCCCCCTGTCCCGTTCTCACTCAGCGGTAGACCTTCATAACGTAAACAGGCTAGGCACCGGGCTCCATCTCTCATCTCAGTCTGACAATATATTTACCATCCTACAAGTGTGTCTACTTTCAACCTGTGATATCTCCATTCAAGAACCCTTACGATAAATGGTGACAGCGGTGAGCCTGTAATTCTGACGATTACAGCGATTTCTGGAGATAAAATTGTCGACCAGCAAGACGGCCATTTCGTGTGACCAGTAGGCCTATCGACTACCGAGGTTCACCCCATCCAGCTACCTCAAGCCAGCTACTCTACCAGCTTCTTCATTATTCACTGGTCAGTCTCTTTGTATTAGTGTTTCCTGCTTTTTTTGCATTACTCCCGAGGGGTTGACCCGAGTTTGCAAAATAAGCCAGCTTCCAGTCTGTGGTGGGGGAGTCAGAACATCCCAGCCCAGTCCAGCCTAGCCTACTCCATCCAATTATTTTGCCTGCCAAGCCAGCTTCCACCCCTGCTGTGCTCATCGTGTGGAGTTATCAAGCCATTCTGTGTGAAGGGTTAAGATAAGCCAGCTAGCAACTAACCCAGGTGTCTTACCCCAGTACTCGAGCAAGCCACATGAGTAGCCTTCATCGCTTGTGATTCAAGTTCCAAGCATTCTGAGTGCTCCTTGTCATCCTTGTGGTGTTGTAGTATTTCGTGGGTTTCTTCTAAGCCAGCCGGCTTAGAATTATCTTCGCGGTAGTGTGGGTTTTCTCAGTGAGGCTTACGACGTTCAACCCATAAGCCCAGCCACTCACGATCACGTGTGTCGCACCATTGCCGGTCCCAGACGCCTCGCTCAGCCATTACCCACAAACCCAGCTACAGTCGGCCATTACAACTCACCTACCTCATCAGTGTTTTGGTGCTCTGCTAAGGGTTGTAGCACCATATTTTAAGGACCACATAGGGGGTCAAGAGCTAGAGAGTGGCGCGCCATCTTTAAAAGCCTCCTATGTGTTGTCTCTCGCCGATTTAAGCGCAATTCTACGATCATCTGTGCAGAGGACAGCAGCAAGACGATAAAAACAATCCATCAATCTCATTTTTTCAAGTGTTACAGCTATAATATTTTTTTTTTAGAGACATTTGCGAGTGTTGAGACATTTCTTTTGTGTTCCCAGTGAATTTATCTCTTAGTGACATTCAGTGACTCTTGATCAGACTCAGTGTTTATCATGTACTGATTGCATTAATTTCTTTTAATCTCCTTAATTCAGTGTTAATTTTCGTGTATTATTTTATATCTGTTGTGTTGTGTTTCTTTTTATACACACTTGAAGTAAGTACTTAGTGTTTCCTTTGTTGTGTGTGCAACATATGAGCAGTATAGAACTTGTGTTTAAACTTCAGAATTCCAGTGAATTAACTCAGTAAATTTTTCACCTCATATTCTGCATCACAACTCAGTGTTGTCTGTTATTTTTTTTTTCTTCCTAGCAATTGTGTATTTTTGTTTGTTCCCTGTGTGTTGAACATTCTTGTGTTCATATTTTTCCATTCAGCCAGTGTTTAATTTGTCTTATTTCCACAGACAATAGTGCCATTTTTAAAGCTCCAGCAAGAAATCTGTTTACAAAATTTTTTTAAAAACATCAAGTTTCATTGCAAGAAAATTCTAGTACTGAGTTTATGTTGATGTTTTGTGCTCTGCATCACTGTAAGTGTTGTATTTCTTTTTGTTGTGTGTTTTAGCACCTATTATTTTTCATATTTTATTGAACAAATTCACTCTTAGTGCAATTTTTAAGTTCTCCTTTTAAAGTAAATTGTTCTTTTGCTTGTTGTTTAAGTGCAGTTAAGAGTTAAAGTGTTCATTCCTTGATATATTTCTTTTCTTGTGTGTTATAATTTTTATTATTGCACATTGACTCATTTTGCAATAATTCTTGTGCAAATATTGTGTTGCTATTAAAGTTTTTCTTGCAGAAAATTTTATTCAGTGTTGTGCAATACAGTTTATTACAGTGCAGTTTCTTATGCTCTGTTCTGTGCATAGTATTTTATTCTGTCTGTCATTTTAATTTTTATTTCAGCGAATTGTGTGTTGTTTTAATTTTTGCACAAGTTTATTGAGTCCATTCTATTATTTTATTGTGTATTTTCCTTGTTGCATTGAAAGTAAAGACAACTCACTGTGCCATTTATTCAATTTAAAGTAAAAGTTGAGCATATTAGATTTGAGCAAAGTACAAGTTCTCTTGATTTTCAGTGTTTGTTAAGTTGCATATTATTCTTGTGTGAGTTCTTTGCTTACTGTGTAACTTGTCAATTTTTAATTACTATGCAGAATAGTTAAGCATTTTTTTCCATTTAAGCTTACTGTGTCATTCTCTCCATTTTTCTTGACTTATGCCCTTCAGTATTTTCACTGAGAAGATGTCCCAGTCACTTTTGAACGTTCACTTAGTGTATCATTCCAGTCAAAGTCAATATGAATCAGTCCACAGTACCAACATTCCCTTACTGACTGAAAGACAATACCTAGCCCTTGAGCAATGTGTTTGTTCTCACAGCTTGTATCTGAGATTTGTTAAAGTGCTGCGAAATGTGAAGTTCAGATTAAGTTCCTATAGATCCATGAATTACTTATTAACGTAGCCGAGCGGTCAGGCACTAGTAATTCTGTCATTCCCATCTGTGTTCCACCTATACCTTCAGACTTGCAGGATAGTGTTCCGTTGCCTCAAGTGTCCGGGGACACTCAGACTGCCTTGAGTGCACAGCCTATCCCTGCAATGACTGCTAGTTCGAGTAGTAGTTTCTCCACAGGGGATGCCTTGTCAGAAAACGATTACTTGCAACTAGTAATGCCATCTCTTGTTGATGTGACATGCTGTCTGCAGAAAGACGTCTCTGTTACAGCTAGTGCTCTCACTAGAGTGTCTGTTGTTGTTCCTAATGTTCCAGATGGTGATCCCATCCTAGTTGACAGTAATCAGTGCATCGTAAGAAGTTATTTCTCGAATAACTTTCACATATTAACGTAAGTGTAGTTTCTTTATAGCTGATACCTCGTGTCACTGTGTGCGACTCAGATTGAATATCAGCATTGTTCACCGTGTTCATTTCTTTTCTCCTGTGCTTGCAGTTGAGATAGTAGATTCGTTCTCCCTTGCTCATATTGCGTATTATAGCGTTAATTTTTTCAACCGGGGGGAGTCATCCACTCCACCGAGTTTGTTCTTTCCTCCAGTAAGGAAGAACTGTTACCTTTATTCCAGAACAAACAGCCTACTGGAAGGTTAGCCAGATGGACCTTGACTATCCAAGAGTTCAATCCCACTTTTGAAAATTTACCTGGCAAGTCGAATGTAGTCGCAGATGCTTTATCGCGACACGTTAGTGTAGTTACTGCAGATCCTCCATTTACTGTCGAGGATGTCAAAAATGCCCAAAGAATAGATCCCTTGTGTTCTGGTGTGATTCGATTCCTGCTCCAGGAAGAGCTTATTCTTACTGTGAAGCCACCAGTACTCATTAGTGACTTTTGAGCCAAGAATTACTGTATTGAATAGTCGAGTTGAGTACTCCTAGCAGACGAATTAGTAATTCCACAGTCACTAGTGATTGTAGTTGTATCTTTTGTAGATACTCGTTCAGATCTCTCTGTCAAGGCATGTGTTAGCCATTGCAGAGGAATTCAATCCTCCCAGAGATGATAACCATTCTGCATACGTAAACCTCGCCCTCGCAGAATTGGGTTTAAGTGTAAACAGCCTGCATAATTAGATGTCCGAGATGAATGAATTTGTCAACTGTGTGTTTTGTTATTAGCTGATCAGTTTGTCAGAAATTTTTCGTGTTCACGTTCCCTCCGTATTCTGAGAATTAACAGTCTAGATTTGAGTGCACCGAATCTGCCTTTCTGTTAAACACTTCTTTGTATATAATTATTCTTCCTCAGAATCCGTAGAGTGCATGAATACAGATCGATCGATCAATTCCATCCATATTGTATAATGATTTGTTCTTATAGTTTGTAATGATTACGTTAACACCCATTACGTCAAAATCATGTTGTACCATCCATTAGTTCTAAGTTATATATGAATTTGTTATTGTATAGAATCAGCCCAGATCCGCCTGCCTGTTCAGCCTATAGTATAGTAGTGTATGTCGGGACGACATACGTAACATGACCGAGCTGTCAGCATAGTTGCTGATCCCTGTATTCCCAGTATTATATAGCATAGCATATTAGTATCATCCCTGTGCTTTAGACACGAGATCCCTCGTAGGCCTGTAGCTTGGTGTGACGTCATGGCACACACATGGGCAGTGATCCCCCTGTCCCGTTCTCACTCAGCGGTAGACCTTCATAACGTAAACAGGCTAGGCACCGGGCTCCATCTCTCATCTCAGTCTGACAATATATTTACCATCCTACAAGTGTGTCTACTTTCAACCTGTGATATCTCCATTCAAGAACCCTTACGATATGATGGGTTCAGCAGTGCTCAGGTGGTGGTTGTGGCTTACACCAGGAGACTTGTGTCATCGCCGCTGTCTACTGTCTTGTTTTTATCCTCTCACTCTGTTTTTGTTAGTATGTTTATCAGTGGGGAAAAATAGAGCCTGGTCTTCCTCTTATAATGAATCGATCAGTGGCGGAGATGCAAAAAGACTGTGACTAAGGAGAAGTGAAGTTAAGGGTGATGGTGAACCTCCATTTCCTACAAGGAAACAGAGACTGCCTTTACCCTGCTATGATAAGAGTGAAGCTTGGTTAGCCCAGATCACAATCTTTGGTACGGCAGCAGCGACCTCTGGCTTACTCTGTGCTAGACTCGTTGAAACGATCACTCATAAGAGAGGAGGAACAGTGCATCAGGCCTGTTGGTCCATGTTAGGCCAATAGGCCTAGCATGGATCAATAGGCCATGTAATATAACCACCACAAGGGTCTATGCTGTAATATAACTACCACAAGGTACTATGCTGTAATATAACTACCACAATGTACTATGCTGTAATATAACCACCACAAGGTACTATGCTGTAATATAACTACCACAATGTACTATGCTGTAATATAACCACCACAAGGTACTATGCTGTAATATAACTACCACAATGTACTATGCTGTAATATAACCACCACAAGGTACTATGCTGTAATATAATTACCACAAGGTACTATGCTGTAATATAACTACCACGAGGCACTATGATGTAATATTACCTTCACCACCGCCACCAACCTAACCAAGCCACCACCACCTTCACCTACCTAACCTAGCCAGACCACCATCACCCACCTAACCTAACCAAACCACGATGACCAACCTAACCAAGCCACCATCACCAACCTACTACTACTACTACTACTACTACTACTAAGTACCACCAGCCACCTCCCCCCTCCCCTCTACGAAGGTATATAAGTCAAAGAGAGGAACACGCTAGACTTCATTTGGCTTGATAGAAAATGTTGGCTGGGCTGAGAACTTGTTACAAGTCTTCTTCACCGCCGCCTTTGTTGTTAAGCTGGGTTTTGTAACGAGATTATTGGCTTAAATTGCCTCGTTTGGCAAACCTTTCAACTTTAAATGTCCCTGAATAGAGTCGTCTTATCTTCAATGGCATCTTGTATCAAGTCTATAGCCTTGATAGCTTTTCCAAGCCGCTGGCACCGACTTAAATGGTTCTTGTACCTACTTGCCAACTTAAATGACTTTTGTAATTGCTTTAACTTACTTAATTATTGAACCGGGTTCATTAATTGTGATCTCTGAGGTTAATTTTGTTAATGTGAAGGGGACTTGGGAGTTCTCGTGCTGCGAAAGCGATCACTGTATAGTGACTGTACTCGCTTAGTAGAACTCGCCTAACTGTACTCCTCTAGTTGTACTTGCTGAACTCTGATTGCAGAGCGCCTGTTCATAGCTCTGGGCCTTATCACTCAATTCCTATCGACAGGCTTTACTGATGCTTGTGTTTATATAGTGAATGAGTTGTTTTTGCTGGTGTAGTCTTGCCTCTTGGTTACTAAAGTAGTATAGTATAGTAAGTAGTATAGCATGATGGACACAGGTAGTTGGTTCTAGCAGTAGCGTGGACACAGGTAGCTGGTTCTAGTAGTATAGCATGAGGGACACAGGTAGTTGGTTCTAGTAGTATAGTATGAGGGACACAGTTGGTTCTAGTATAGTATGAGGGACACAGTTGGTTCTAGTAGTATAGTATGAGGGACACAGTTGGTTCTAGTAGTATAGTATGAGGGACACAGTTGGTTCTAGTAGTATAGTATGAGGGACACAGTTGGTTCTAGTAGTATAGTATGATGGACACAGTTGGTTCTAGTAGTATAGTATGAGGGACACAGTTGGTTCTAGTAGTATAGTATGAGGGACACAGTTGGTTCTAGTAGTATAGTATGATGGTCACAGTTGGTTCTAGTAGTATAGTATGAGGGACACAGTTGGTTCTAGTAGTATAGTATGATGGTCACAGTTGGTTCTAGTAGTATAGTATGAGGGACACAGTTGGTTCTAGTAGTATAGTATGAGGGACACAGTTGGTTCTAGTAGTATAGTATGAGGGACACAGTTGGTTCTAGTAGTATAGTATGAGGGACACAGTTGGTTCTAGTAGTATAGTATGAGGGACACAGTTGGTTCTAGTAGTATAGCATGATGGACACAGTTGGTTCTAGTAGTATAGCATGATGGTCACAGTTGGTTCTAGTAGTATAGTATGAGGGACACAGTTGGTTCTAGTAGTATAGCATGATGGTCACAGTTGGTTCTAGTAGTATAGTATGAGGGACACAGTTGGTTCTAGTAGTATAGCATGATGGACACAGTTGGTTCTAGTAGTATAGCATGTTCTAGTAGTATAGCATGATGGTCACAGTTGGTTCTAGTAGTATAGTATGAGGGACACAGTTGGTTCTAGTAGTATAGTATGATGGTCACAGTTGGTTCTAGTAGTATAGCATGATGGTCACAGTTGGTTCTAGTAGTATAGCATGATGGTCACAGTTGGTTCTAGTAGTATAGTATGAGGGACACAGTTGGTTCTAGTAGTATAGTATGAGGGACACAGTTGGTTCTAGTAGTATAGCATGATGGTCACAGTTGGTTCTAGTAGTATAGTATGAGGGACACAGTTGGTTCTAGTAGTATAGTATGAGGGCACAGTTGGTTCTAGTAGTATAGTATGAGGGACACAGTTGGTTCTAGTAGTATAGTATGAGGGACACAGTTGGTTCTAGTAGTATAGCATGATGGTCACAGTTGGTTCTAGTAGTATAGCATGATGGACACAGTTGGTTCTAGTAGTATAGCATGATGGACACAGTTGGTTCTAGTAGTATAGTATGAGGGACACAGTTGGTTCTAGTAGTATAGTATGAGGGACACAGTTGGTTCTAGTAGTATAGCATGATGGACACAGTTGGTTCGAGTAGTATAGTATGAGGGCACAGTTGGTTCTAGTAGTATAGCATGAGGGACACAGTTGGTTCTAGTAGTATAGTATGAGGGACACAGTTGGTTCTAGTAGTATAGCATGAGGGACACAGTTGGTTCTAGTAGTATAGCATGAGGGACACAGTTGGTTCTAGTAGTATAGTATGAGGGACACAGTTGGTTCTAGTAGTATAGTATGAGGGACACAGTTGGTTCTAGTAGTATAGTATGAGGGACACAGTTGGTTCTAGTAGTATAGTATGAGGGACACAGTTGGTTCTAGTAGTATAGTATGAGGGCACAGTTGGTTCGAGTAGTATAGTATGAGGGCACAGTTGGTTCTAGTAGTATAGTATGAGGGACACAGTTGGTTCTAGTAGTATAGCATGAGGGACACAGTTGGTTCTAGTAGTATAGTATGAGGGACACAGTTGGTTCTAGTAGTATAGTATGAGGGACACAGTTGGTTCTAGTAGTATAGTATGATGGACACAGTTGCTTCTAGTAGCATAGCATGAGGGACACAGTTGGTTCTAGTAGTATAGTATGAGGGACACAGGTAGTTGGTTCTAGTAATATAGCATGAGGGACACAGTTGGTTCTAGTAGTATAGTATGATGGTCACAGTTGGTTCTAGTAGTATAGCATGAAGGACACAGTTGGTTCTAGTAGTATAGTATGAGGGACACAGGTAGTTGGTTCTAGTAATATAGCATGAGGGACACAGTTGGTTCTAGTATAGCATGAGGGACACAGTTGGTTCTAGTAGTATAGTATGAGGGACACAGGTAGTTGGTTCTAGTAGTATAGTATGATGGGCACAGTTGGTTCTAGTAGTATAGTATGATGGACACAGTTGGTTCTAGTAGTATAGCATGAGGGACACAGTTGGTTCTAGTAGTATAGCATGAGGGACACAGTTGGTTCTAGTAGTATAGTATGAGGGACACAGGTAGTTGGTTCTAGTAGTATAGTATGATGGGCACAGTTGGTTCTAGTAGTATAGTATGAGGGACACAGTTGGTTCTAATAGTATAGTATGAGGGACACAGTTGGTTCTAATAGTATAGTATGAGGGACACAGTTGGTTCTAATAGTATAGTATGAGGGACACAGTTGGTTCTAATAGTATAGTATGAGGGACACAGTTGGTTCTAATAGTATAGTATGAGGGACACAGTTGGTTCTAATAGTATAGTACTAGGGACACAGTTGGTTCTGCCCTTTGTTCCATGGCTGGGTATTAAAAGAGATAAAAGACTAAGGAATAGGAAAAAGGCTGGTTATTTTGCGTGCTTGGGAATAATTATGTCAAATGATCTGTCATTTAGAGAACACAATAAATCTAAAGCACCAAAGGTCAGGGAAAATGTTCATTTAGATTTTGAAAATACTGTGAATATTGTGTTCACAGTGGCTTTCAAGGTGGGAAGGAAAAGATGGGTGTTAGATAGTAGAGCTGGAAGAATTTGTATGAGTATCATCCGTTGAGGACACGGTAAATCCCCAGACTGATAGGAACTAAGTCAGTGATGATTGTCTTCCCGTCACTTGTTTTCTCGAAGATTGCTTATATAAATTCAGTCAATTACCTAAATTATTGGCAACACCTGAAGTTCTTAGAATTGTACTGCTTGGAATGTAGACGTGAAAGATGTTCAAAAATTTACTCCTGGAAAATTTTTCTGGAATTGTGACCCAAAATCTTCACACTGAAATCGCTTCTTAGGAAAGCAATAGTACACAAGAGGGAACTCAGCAAGTGTAAGGAAAGGGGGCGAAGATCTATTATTATTATTATCCTGTTGTGGGGGAGACCTAATAATGACGTCTAAAGATATGAAAGTTGACCATGACACCGAAGGTGACTCTCATGTAATGAGAAAATGAGATGGGAGTTAAAATGAAGGATGGAAAGGAAAGGAAATCCAAAAATCCCGAATGGGGAGGGAAGAGGAAGAGAAATTACGCCATCTTGGCTAAGTGATCATGGCTGCAGTGAGCCATAGTGTCAAGGTTTGTCGTGACAGTTGCTGTTGGTGGTAATGGTGGTGGTGGTAATACTTAACTGGTTGTGTTTGTAGTAGTTAAGTCATAACTCTTGACCCCTCCTAGTGGTTGCTGATGGTGTTGGTAGTGCTGGCGGGGGCGACTCTACCGCTACGTAAGTTTTCCAGGCGAGAGACGGTGGTAGCAGCAGTATAGAGGGCGTCATATTGTCTGGTAGGTGTGAGGTAGAAGGTTGTGGCAGGTAGAATGGTCTTCAGGAGGAAGTCATCTTGTCTGGTAGGTGTTTCCTTAGGTGATCTCTGGCTGGTTGTTGATCTCCTGAGAGTGTTGTTCTGAGAGTGTAAACACTTAACATGATGGGACGTAGGTGTGTGTGTGTATATATATATATATATATATATATATATATATATATATATATATATATATATATATGTGTGTGTGTGTGTGTGTGTGTGTGTGTGTGTGTGTGTGTGTGTGTGTGTGTGTGTGTACTCACCTATTTGTACTCACCTATTTGTGGTTGCAGGGGTCGAGTCTTAGCTCCTGGCCCCGCCTCTTCACCGGTTGCTACTGGGCCCTCTCTCTCCCCGCTCCATGAGCTTTATCAAACCTCGTCTTAAAACTGTGTATAGTTCCTGCCTCCACTACGTCATTTTCTAGGCTATTCCACTGCCTTACAACTCTATGACTGAAGAAATACTTCCTACTATCTCTCTGACTCATTTGTCAGGTATTCTCTGATCCATTGCAGTGCCCTTCCTGTTATATGCGCCTGATGCTCTAGCTTCTGCACTAATCTCTTGTGAGGAACTGTGTCAAAGGCCTTCTTGCAGTCCAAGAAGATGCAATCAACCCACCCCTCTCTCTCGTGTCTTCTGTTATTTTATCATAAAACTCCAGAAGGTTTGTGACACAGGATTTGCCTTCCGTGAATCCGTGCTGGTTGGCACTTATACTCTTGTTCCGTTCCACGTGCTCCACCACTCTCCTCCTGATAATCTTCTCCATAATTTTGCATACTATACACGTCAACGACACAGGTCTATAGTTTAGTGCCTCTTTTCTGTCTCCTTTTTTAAAAATGGGAACTACATTTGCCGTCTTCCATACCTCAGGTAGTTGCCCAGTTTCCAGGGACGTGTTGAAGATTGTGGTAAGTGGCATGCACAACATATCTGCTCCCTCTCTAAGGACCCACGGGGAGATGTTGTCCGGGCCCATTGCCTTTGAGGTATCGATGTCCCTTAGCAGTTTCTTCACCTCCTCCTCATCTGTATGTATGTCGTCCAACACTTGTTGGTGTGTGTGTGTGTGTATAAACACGACACCTTTACCCAAAACTTGAATTCTCTCTGCAGGTACTGCATTTCCTTACACAGAATATAACATTTCAGGACTGGTGTTTTCGAAGAGTTTTCCCTGGATGTGACCCTCAAGACTCGGGTATTATAGAGGTCTACATTATCAGTGCCAGGTTGGAAGATGTGTCAGGAAGTAAGTACATGTGTTAGTCACTCTGCGGCGACAATTATGTTTTTTCTCGCCTGAAGATGGATTAGGAAGAGACGACAACATCAAGGTTGAGCAATTGGAAAGACCCTTAGCAAGAAGAAATAAGGCGGAAGTAGAAAGTAGGAGACAATAAAAAGAGGGGAAGAAATTGCGAGATAACTATTTTATATTCAGTTGCGTACGCCATTACTGCCGTATGTGTGTTTGTGAAGGAGGTGACGATATAGAGAGGAAGGTGATGATGACGATGATGATGTGTTTTGATGATGATCACATGTTGGCACTCAGTTTAGAAAGTGTGACCTTCAATTTTAATATTATTGTAGTCACTGTACAAAGTGATGCACTCATCTGTGTGAGTGTGCAGAGGACACTCGTAACTCTTGGTCCGTGTCTTCACAGTCCTATTATACCTACTTTTAAAACTATGTATAGTGTTTACATCTATCATCTCTTCTAACTTATTCAACTTGATCATTACACTAAGACTAAATAATAAGCACGTACTACTCCTGTTAACTCCACTTCATCTTCAACTGCCATCTAAATCACTTTGTTTCTCCTCTCAAAAGCCTGTCACTGTCTACTCTATAATTCCTTGAATATTTTGTATGCTATAATCATATCACCTCTGGTTCTATTCTCCTTATATTTTAAGTCTCTCTTTGAAGTCCGGCACCACTGACTTCCTTAACTCACTCGATTATTATTATTGTTATTATTATTATTATTATTATTATTATTATTATTGTTATTATTATTATTATTATTATTAGTTATTATTATTATAAGGAAGGACTAAGAGAGTAATATAAACATCAGCCGCCCAGGTTATATGGTTAATATTTGTTTATAGTGATATATACGTTGTGATGCACACTGTAGTTTCCTTTTATGTTCAGTGTTTAGGTCGACTTCTTATTGGTTTTGTATCACTGCTGAGTTATGCTCCTCTTAGTCCTAACTTGTTGTTCTTTACCTGAAGTTTAGCAGGTGTCCCCACGACCAGGTCCCCGATCAGCCTTCCTGTTGAAAGATTGATCAGCGAGACTGTTGGTGCTCGCTTCACCCAGTGATGTTCTTAGTGTTTACTTAATAAGCACCACATCCAGGCTGTGGTGCTTAGGAATGTAAATGACTGCCCCTACTGTGTGTGTGTGTGTGTGTGTGTGTGTGTGTGTGTGTGTGTGTGTGTGTGTGTGTGTGTGTGTGTGTGTGTGTGTGTGTGTGGTTCAAATTAAACTCCATCATTTTCATTACTATATATAATTTTTGTTAGCCCGGACTGTGACTTGATGATGGAGATGCCTCAGAAAAATTGCATCCTTCTGTGTAGGTGACTGATTATCCTCATCCAGCTCTGATAGAACGAAACATTGAACCTCCTGTAGCTGGTGAATCCTTGGTGGAACACTGGACGATATCCTCATTGTCCCTGCTGAGGTCTCCCAGCTCAGACTGACACTTCTGAAGTCTCACAGCTCAGACTGACACTTCTGAAGTCTCACAGCTCAGACTGACACTTCTGAAGTCTCACAGCTCAGACTGACACTTCTGAAGTCTCACAGCTCAGACTGACACTTCTGAAGTCTCACAGCTCAGACTGACACTTTTGAAGTCTCACAGCTCAGACTGACACTTTTGAAGTCTCACAGCTCAGACTGACACTTCTGAAGTCTCAGCTCAGACTGACACTACTGAAGTCTCCCAGCTCAGGCTGACACTACTGAAGTCTCCCAGCTCAGACTGACACTACTGAAGTCTCCCAGCTCAGACTGACACTACTGAAGTCTCCCAGCTCAGAGTGACACTACTGAAGTCTCCCAGCTCAGACTGACACTACTGAAGTCTCCCAACTCTGACACTACTGAAGTCTCCCAGCT